>NW_008707266.1:523069-663950 GCF_000327385.1 Lottia gigantea | reverse complement strand
ATAAAAAGATGATTGTTTCAAAGATAACTCATGAAAGTTTTAAAGATAAAACATGAATGTTTTAAAGATCAAACATGAATATTTTAAAGATAAAACATGATTGTTTCAAAGATAAAACATGAATATTTTAAAGATAAAACATGATTGTTTCAAAGATAAAACATGAATATTTCAAAGATAAAACATGATTGTTTCAAAGATAAACCATGATTGTTTCAAAGATAAAACATGATTGTTTCAAAGATAACTCATGATTGTTTCAAAGATAACTCATGAAAGTTTTAAAGATAAAACATGAATATTTTAAAGATAAAACATGATTGTTTCAAAGATAAAACATGAATATTTTAAAGCTAAAACATGATTGTTTCAAAGATAAAACATGATTGTTTCAAAGATAAAACATGAATATTTTAAAGATAAAACATGATTGTTTCAAAGATAAAACATGAATATTTTAAAGATAAAACATGATTGTTTCAAAGATAAAACATGATTGTTTCAAAGATAAAACATGAATATTTTAAAGATAAAACATGATTGTTTCAAAGATAAAACATGAATATTTAAAAGATAAAACATGAATGTTTTAAAGATCAAACATGAATATTTTAAAGATAAAACATGATTGTTTCAAAGATAAAACATGAATATTTAAAAGATAAAACATGGTTGTTTTAAAGATAAAACTTGAATATTTTCATTGTAAAACATTTTTCTATCCCATCCCCACCAACATAGTATGCTTCACATTGAGACGGACACAAGAGAGATGAAATTGTCTTTCTTACCAAATGATACTGATTCAAACTTTTACTGAGCTTCTATGGTCACTCAAAAACTATTAATCAAGAAATGAAAGAAACAAGAAAATGTTGATAAAATGTGAAAAATCACATGAACGAAGACTATGTTTGTGTTTTCATTCAAACTACAAAAGAAAAAGAGGACCACCTAGATCTCAATTCACTGACATTGTACTAAGTGAACCTGTATAGTAATTGACCACAAAACTTCACCAGATGGAAAAAACATGTCTTAATGATCCTAGATTTCAAATCAAAAGCTTGTTGAGATTGTCAATGGAGTTAGATTGTTTACACATAAATAATAGACCTTTTACTTACTTTTTATCTACATTTTCACTAAACCAGAAATAATTGACAAAAAATTGTTTTCTCTTGCAGAAAAATCAATAGATAAATGTTAAAAATATGAAATACAGGTAGGACTAGGCCTAGTCTTTTTAGCACTGGTAGAACTAATAATGTAAGATTATCTCGTGCTGCCAAGAGGCTTTTCAAAAATATCTTTTTTTTTTAAATAAAATTCATATCACTTAAGCCTATGTGGCCTGGATTAAATTAAGCCTGTATAATAAACATTTTCAGTATATAATTTACATCAATTATTTGGCCTAGGCCTACTCGATTAAAATTATAAAGTCAAAGATTCAGTAAGCCTAATAAATGTACATCACAGTCAGAAGTTATTTAAGCTATTCTTGACTGAAATAAGCCTATTAATTAACATTTTCTGTACAAAATCTATAACACTAATACAACTTTCAAACTGGAAAAGTAATTCAGTTCTATATCCAGTATAGGACAAAATTCAGTGGCAAATAAACTCACAAGAAAAAGATAACCCCGTAACAAAGTACGGAAAGAAAGCTTGCATCGAAGAGGAAACAGAAAATGATATTGCTACCTAGAAGATAACTTTATTTGGCAGTGCCAAGAAGCCATCCAGATAAGATTGTAGTGCAAAAGTAAGCTAAACTGAATCAAATTGAAGCGGATTATTCTTTTCGGTTCTAACAATATTCAGTGCAATGCAAAAGGGGTAAAACTTATTGGACATACCCTTGAATAATGGCAGAAAAATAGGCCTACTACCCTTGTTCGAACCCCTTTAAGTGTGGCAAATTGTCATGGCAATCAATTATTTCTTACACTTACAGTACACTAAGTTTTGTAATGAGTGTATCAAAATGTGACAGTCGTCTGAGGAGAATCGTCGAGTAGACCTATATTATTAACACATCGCTTAAAAAGAACTGACAGTGATAATTTAATATAGGCTACTGCAGTAGAAAAAGTCAACTCTACTTACCTTATGAAAGTATTTTGTTATGATCACAATAAGTTTACCAAAGCGACCTTCGTCGCCCCGGTTTTCGCCTCATATAAACACTGCAAGGTTTATCGTACAGTGATTTTATACTCACGTGTGCCTTTCACTGCCGTCTTATATAATGATTGGTCGACTGTCTCAACATATTAAAGGGACAAAGATTTTAAAAGTATCAGAGCCACGATTCCCCAACGGCAATGCCTTTTGTAGATTGCAGCACAGTGCCAATAAATGGATCATGATCATGGACAGACAATCTCATGTTATAGCCCAACTAAAACTTTATTATAATGCCCAATGAAGGCAGTGGCTATTTACCACGTAAAATGCTGCGTAAATTCGCAAAGTTTATAATTACCGGTATTTAATATTTAAGAAAGTGTGATTAACATGAGATTCGGAGAATAATTGACGAATAATATGTCGCATATTTCAAAATATGTTACAGTCAAATGTAGATAGTGATTTAGCAAGGAATGCAAGATTGGAATTTATTGAAATTCTGTACCTTATTATAGCCTAGCTCAAGAAGGATGAAAGCAGCATTAAGCTTAATCTGAGTAATTCTTTTTGGTGATAGTAACTTATATGAGCACAGAAAGTATCAAAAAATTCTATTATAGAAATTAACCGAAATTGTTGCTTCTTCAGTTAAATATGTGTTAAGCATTTCGAAATATTTCACATAATAACGTGTGATGATTTTTTTTTATTTCTTTTTAAGATTCCATTTTTATTTTTGAGAGCGGTAAGAAAATTTGGATTATGAAGGCCTCGCTATAGCCTAGTCGATTCGACTGGATTAGAAACGCAAATAAGAGTACCCATCAGTTTGTTTGAGCAAGGAAGAATAGCATTGGATGTTGCTAAAGAAGCAGGGCATACTCATTCTTCTCAAACATCCTATGACACACTGCGTCTAAATTTGTCAACTTGGCCCCACAGTCAAGATTTTAGTAGATCTGGAAACTCTTTTCAAATTGTCATATCTGAGGTTTAATTCACAAAAAACTGAATTTGACAATGATGCTATCAGATCTTTTTGGAAGTACATCTTGATTACTTCCCACAACTAACACAACCAAACTATAACGTAATTTACTCTCAGACTGCAGATTCAATTTAAACAAAAAAATAGATATAGCCCTATTAGGGTAATAACAAAATAATCACATAACTATGTTGCAATGTATTGACCTGTCAACTATAATTCATAGTTTATATAATCCGTATTGATCATCCATTTTCGTGGGCCCATAAGAAGTCAATGTAAATTTTGATCAGCTGATGGTTTCGCGTGGCGTATTTGAATTAAAGGTCTATGGAAAAATATCCATGTTCTGACCTACAATGGAAAGGGTTAGACCTCGCCTACTGTCTTTTCTATCATTTTAAGTACTGTATATAAAACGGATTTTAACCCCTTTAACCACCGTTCGCGATGTTTGTTGAGAAGATGCGCAACGAAGACTTAGTGCTCTTTCATTTGATAGGCTGAAATCATATCTTGGAACAAGCTAAGTCCCTTTCCTGAGCTAACCCTAATTGAGTTTGAAAAAAGGCCACGTAACTCAACTCTAGTGGTTTTAGCGCTTGCTTGCTTTTGAGGTCGAACACTGTCTTTTCTATCATTTTAAGTATGCAGAACGGATATGTGACAATTGAAATGGCTTAACCCTAGCTAACCCTAATTTCCTTTGCCCATATTTTAACCTCCATTTGAGCCATTCTCGGACAGTGTAAAAATCTTTGAAGGACCATAGTTAAAGCCCAAAGTTCATTTTGTCCTCACCAATCTGTGTTGAGAAGATGCGCAACGAAGTTCTCTTTCATTCGATAAGCGGAAACTATATCTTTGAACATGCTAGAACCCTCTCCTGAGCTAACCCTAATTGAAAAAAAATAGAGGGTGCCCTCGGAGTTAGTTAGGGTTAACCCCAGTTACCCAAAGTCTTAACCCGGATCTCGGTGGCCTAGTGGATTAGAGTCGAGCACTGTCTTTTCTATCATTTTAAGTAGTATACAGAGCGGATCTGTGACAATTGGAATTGTCTTTGTATTTGTCTCCATTTTATACCCTTTTGTAGCCACCAACTTGTTAATGGTCGATTTAACAGCCCCCTGTGTTGTGGTATCTTATTCCTCGCCAATGTATGTTGAGAAGCTTTTACTCCATATGCGAAAACTATGCCTCTGAGCAATCTACGAAGCTAATCCTAATGGATTTTAAAATTCTTTATTCAACATTTTTTTTAGTCAAATTTACTGGCTAAGCTTTTTCGATTATTTTTTCAGTATACCAATAATGGTCATGAATACTTAAATCGAACACAACCGGAAGTGTTCAAAAGGTTAATTAAAACAAAATGGCAGCCACCATCGTCAAGTAAATATACTTATATTATTCTTTTCTTTCAAATGGATTAGAAGAGACTGGTACGATTATTATCTGGCTACTACTTCAGTGTGCTTGTAAACTAAAAAGCTCAGAAGATGTAATTCCAAGATGTCTCCTCCTTAACGCCTCAGATAAAAATAAGAAATATAATGATGTATCGAGAGTGAAGGGGAGATAATTCAGGTTACATTTGATTTGTGATGATTCTTGAACAAACCCTTCCTCTTGTCTTATTTATCTGCCAAAAATGATAAATTGACATATTTTGTAATGCTGAGCACTGGTCTAGCTATGTAAGCAGCCAGCCATACAGTTACTCTTAATTTCCATGAAATTAAAGTCAAAGGCAAAGGTCGTATGATGAATATTCTTTTAGATAGCCTATTGATTATTGTTTTAGGAATTTGACAAAGATAGGATTGGGAGTAGGAGCAGTTTATATAACAGTACAACAAGGTGTATGGGGTTCTAATAACCAAGGTGTAAAAGCCTATGAGAAGGTCAAGAGATCAGTTTTACCTGAAACAACTAGTTATCTTCAAAAGGTACCGTACTACTACTGGTATATTCCTTGCACTAAATGACAATTTCAATGAATATATTATGGTATAGGGGAAATTAAGGAAAATTGGACATGTGGCAGTAATAGTTTCGCAGGATCCAGCATATCATTAATACCTAAATAATGTCATCCTATTAAAGAATCAAAATGTTTGTCTCAGACTCAGGTATTGGCTATTTCATAAATGGATTGGAATATCAGTCTGTCTGAAAGGAATAAGGGATTTATATCTACTATAGTTGTATTGTTTATATTTAAATGGTGTAAATGGTGTCATGGGTTCAAAATACGTAAAGAATTTACAAGCTTAGGTAAAGTTCTGAGCAATTGCAGCTTTAACATATCATTACACTTCGATTCAATTGACTATATTCAAAATTTCTTCATTTCAGGCTCCTTCTGCATCCGATGTTGGCAGCTCCTTATCAAAGACATGGAATTCTGGTAAGTCTGATTACACACAAAAACATAATAAAATAGACTGCTCACTTCCTATGGGTGAATATGTATTAATTGTGGTAATAATTTATTGCTGCAGCTTCTGAAATTAAATTGTGTTGCCGTTTATATGAAATTATGTTGTTTGTATTTTTTTTATGCATATGTGTCAAATAACACATGGCTTTACCTTTATTGCTTGATACACTAAAATCCAAATTATAAAGTGACCCCTTGTAATTTATTTTTCTTTCAGGAGTGAAGACATTTTTTTCGGGAGTTGAACACACACCGGAATATGCAAAGAAGGCATATGATAAGGCTGTAAATGCCCTGGACAAGAAGTGATTTAGATAACCTAGTTGTTGTTGAATGAAGAATGACTGATTAGAGACTGATTATTTAGTGAATTTTGTAAAATATGACAGTGCTGTGATAATAAAGTGCTACTTCTCACATTTTTTTTATAATGGCAGCAAAAAAAAGTCAAGATGACAATCAACATCAATGTTGCACAACAGACTCAATGTATTGCAATCCATTTTATTATTTCAGGATGACACACTCAATAAATACAAATGTGAACACTATAAAATTCTCCAACAATATTCATCATGCTGATTATCATCAATAAAAGCTGGCAATCAAATTGTAACAACTTTTCTGCTATTGCCTATCACCAGGAATATTTAACATGTTTGTCACAGTCTTTACTTAGCTTTTGAATTTTTGATTTCTTTGGGGTTTTATCATGCAGCAAGACAAAAGCTCTTGGAGCACATTTTAAAAAAAAATAATTATTTAGTTATTGTATACAAATATATAGTATGAATTTAAATACTAGTTTCCCCATTCTAAAGCTTTCACAAACTCTTCTTCTGAAAACTGCAACATTTTAGCAGCTTCTATGTGCATCTACAACAAATCAAATCAAAACCTTTATATCTATATTATAAATGACTAATTAAACATTTCCATCCAAATGTCTTTGATGTGATGTATTATCTCCCAGAAAAAATTTTGTGCAAAAGATTCTGAAAGGATATAGATATCTTAACAAATCCTAAGTTACATTGATATGAAATGTTTCTTATACTTTCACATAAAAAATCGTTTAAGTCAACCAAAAACATACATACAAAGTTTTTAAAAATTTCTGACATTATTGTTACCTTTTGTCTTTTTAGTATATCAATAAGTTTTAACTGTTTTTTAAAACCAGTCATTAACTCATTTTTTTGTTTTTGTAGTAATTTATTTTCATTCGCAAGTTGTTCAACCCTTCGTTTCTCTTGATCTGTTACATCCTAAAAAACATGAGTACAATTTCATATTAGTTCTAAAGACATACAGCTGTTTATTATAAGCTAACTCATTTCAACTCCTGCATTATTTTGAAAATTAAAGAAGTGACATGTAGTTTGTCTGAAATTTAACTGCTGTATCTGGCTAAAGTGATGACAGTTTCCAGGCTTTGCAGCAGATATGTTTGCAGATGACATCTGTAACTAGACCAATTTACCTAGCTCTATTAACACCTGATAGAGCTCTTTACTGTTTGAAGACATATGATTTACTTGGCATTTTTCTTACCTTTGATGATGATTTAGCTTTCTGTAGTTGCTCCTTATATCTTTCTATCTCTTCTAAAGCTCTATTTAATCGTACTTCAGTGGCACTTTGATTTGCTGTGTGTTGTTTAGATGTCCTTTTCATTTGTTCATTTTCCTGAAAGTTTTGAATTTTTTAATTATGTCAATTTTGGGTAAAATGTCAGAAGAGTAGGCTAATGCCACAAAAATTCTCCTCATCCCCTAATCCAAGTGCAAGTATATATATCTACAAAATGCATTTAATTAGCAATTTCCATTTAGGTACAAAAATCTTGCTTTTGTGTTGGTCTGAGTCAACATTAACCTAGCTTCATATCTAGTAAATTTTGGTGGGGTTTTTAGAATATATCTTCCATGCCATACGGGCACAGCATAGTGATAAGACTCTCATTTAAAATCCTAAATAATGCTATTTCAATGCCTTACTTTGCGTAAAGCTGAAAGTTGGTTCTGTAGACTGTCAGAAACATTTTTGGAATCTTCCGCTATTTTCTTATATTTATCTATTTGTGTTTGTTGTGAAGCCACTGTTCTATGTAATCTGTTTCTCTCTTCTTCAATTTCTTTTAATCTAGAAGCTACCCCATGATTCTCTTCTTCCTATAACATACCATCAATTATACCTTTGTCATATGACACATCAATATAGCCATCAAAAATCTTTTGGCATCTAGGAATGATTAGATTGAGGAAGAATAAATGCAATTGAAACTCTAGCAGACATAAAGTGTGTTCATGCAAACAATACTAAAAAATCAAGCAAATTGTTTGTATGATCATGTATTAAATGGTCCCCTGATATGTACAAATATCTGTGCTCTTCTTTACCAAATGTGATTTATTTCCATTTACATGTTATATACAGTCCCTTACTATCTTTGATAACAACTCATCCTATGCTGTTGACATGAGTAGACCTTATCAGGACAGCTAGTTTGGAAATGAGATGAAAATTAAATGCTAGTCAAATTAAGGTGCTTTTAGACAATTAGATAAGAAAGAATAGGTTTTTTAAAAACAATTACTACTCACTTTCTTACTACACTCTTGACAGAGTCTGTCTAATTCTTCTTGCATCACCCGTAATTTAGCTTTGAGAAATCGTATTGTAGCTTCTGTAAATAAATCATAAATCATGCTCATTTGCAACCATTGAAATACACTTCCAAATCAATATTCAACAGAACTCATATCACTGTTGATTTCCTCCTTTCTGACTACACACAATTTTTTTTACTGCAATTCGTGTTTCAAATAGTCCATTATTAATAATATGTTGTGGTTTTATCTCAATAGTCAGCCCAGAAACACTAATCTACAAAGAATATTTGAAGTGAAATGTAATTGGTGGCAAACCTGATCCCATATCATTGGCCACTTGAGGTATAATATCATCATCTTCATCATCCATTAATGTTGAATCCTGTTTTTCTATTGTTGATATAGTATTGCTGATTGAGAAATCCTTTAAATCAGTTAGAAATGAATCCTCAGGTACAGCTACATCATCAGCTAAATTACTTTTACTTCCACTCTTTGATCTGGTTCTGAAATAAAAAACTTTTAACCAACATTCTCAACCATGTAAGCAGCATAATAATCTGTTGGAATCATTATTAAACACCATTGTTCATAATACGACTCATAAATGCAGCACAGACATGAAAAGGTTTGTTTTCCAAAATTTCATTTTAATGATGTTGCAGAAAATTTTGCACATAAATAATGGTAAATCACAATTTATTTTACCTTAAAGAAGTGGGTTTCTTTGTTCTTGATTGTGGTCTAGAATTACAAACTTTAGAATCTGGTCTTGATGGTGGCTGCAAAAAAATCAATTGGTGTATACTCATCAAAATAAATAAATGGTGGAATCGAACCCATCTATGGTATCTAGAGTGCTATTTCAAACCAGAAAGTCACTACAAAATCATAATTAAGCTGCTTTTCTGTGCAGAAAATAATTTCTTCTGGCTAGACCTGTTATTTGTCTTATAGATTTTACTGAATATTTTAAACTATTTTATAAATTTACCCTTTGAGCTCTATCTTCATTTCTGTCAGTCAGATCATCATCAATATCCCTGAAATGTTAGTTATAATAATATAAATTTCTCATTGGTAAATATTTTTTTTAATGTTTACAAAACTTGATCAAATATCTTTTATTTTTAAACGACCACATACTCTCTTTTATCAAGAGAAAATAAACCCAAGAAAAATTGTTATTTCTTACTTAAAAAAGTCATCAGGGCTTATATTATCCAACAATCTTGATTTAGACAAGGTCGCTTCTTGACCTCTCTGAAAATAGAATAATGAAATCTTACATTGTATACAAGCTTTTCAGAGAACCATCCTACCACTCCATTGTATTTTTAAGCATTATTAAACTTTATTTCTAGTACACTTGACCAAAACTAAACTTCGGGAGGCTTAAAGCATCATGATTGCATCACAAAATCAAAAAAAACCCATACATATTGATCATGTCAACAAGATGGTGGTCATTGGCTGGTCCTTGGAAAATATCGTTTTCTGATTGGAATACTGAGGAACGATGATTTTGGTGTTCTGACTTAGGCTGATTTTTTAATGTAACCTAGGAAATGTTGACTGCTATAGGTACAATCTGATCTAAAGACATCAGCATCTTGATAGTATGATTTGGATATTGGTTATCTCACATTAAAGACTTCAAAACAGTAGCCTAAATGCTGTAAAAAACTTACCATGACTTGTTCAGCTTCCCTAACAAGACTAGCTGTTTTAGCTTCCAATTCTTCATTTAGGCGTCTAAAATGGTTAATAATTATAGAATAACAAGATGTTGAACAAACTAACCAATGCCATGGAAACTGTTTTTCGAAATTTATTGAACAAATAAACAATTTTTTTTTCTATGGGGCCTACAGTAATTTAAAATCAAGATCTATAGGAAACCATTATTATTCTAGTTAAAATCAAAATCTTACTTGTATTCCTCTTCCCTACTAAGAATATCTGATGTTTTACTACTAGGCCTATTGTCTTTTTTGCTTGCACTGGAAGGTCTCACATTCCTCGTCTGAAATCATAAAAAAAAAACGTTTTGACGGCCGAACAAATCCGCATAAAATAGTTAAGTTAAGCACCAGGCATACACAGTCGAAATATACAAACAAAATATAACAGGCGTACCTACCGTCAGATATAGTGTAAAAAAATAAATTAACTACTTTTGATTAGATTTAATTCAGTTTTAAATGAAACCTTACAGTTTTCTCACTTTTCGACGCCATGTTGTTTCGAATGAAAACAATGTATGTCGTAATTGTCGAAGAATAACAAAAAAGTTTAAAATTATTCTATTTTATAAGAATACTAGTCAAACAGTTTTCTTTTCACTGAACAGAGATGTGTTGATTGATAAGGATGGAACAATTCGTTTTATTCTGAATACCACTTTAAAATAGATTACGACATTGGCAGGTGCTTTATGACATTACAGCGCATGCGTACATGAATCATTTCTAACATTTCTGAATGTAAATTCTACATGTGTGATAATTATGAGGGTTAAATTAATATTTTCGCTTTAAAATACTATGAATCAAGATTCTGTATTCATAAATGATAGAAGTAATGACTTAACTTATAATGAATATCAAAAATGGCAGAAAAAAGACAGTAGTAGTTCAGAAACAACCTCAATTGAGGCACAACATCTCAATGTTTACAATGGAAATGAAGGAGGAGGGAAATGTCATCAACAAATAAAAAATGGGCTAGACGGAATGACTAAAACAGGGGATAACCCTACCAAACGTAAACTTGAAAATATTGAGGAGAGAATAGAATCAACCATCAGGTAAATAGTTGTTTATAAATTATTATTAATGTCAAAATTGAAGAAATGTCATTCCAGTCTGCATCATTGTCTGGTTGTCTGCTGACAATAACAATGCAATGTGACAGTTCTTAGTGATGCAACAGAAATGACTAATGCATCGAGCTTATAATTGTTTTACATTTGATAACCAAGAAATACATTTTCGTGTTTTAATTTGTTTTATTGACCATTTAATTGGAAGTATTTGATTAACAGTGATTGTTTTTATCTTTTTAGTCAAGAAGGAAAAGACCGTATTGCCAATATACTGGTAGGTGTCATATTGATTTGATTGAGGGTTGATTTAATTAAGCTTACCTAATCAGGATACACTACGATACAAACAATTAATTAATTTTGATTACTACTGATAAATTTTACTTGTGAATAATCAGTAGGGAAAAAAATAAAAATCAGTTTTGATATATAAAGTTAAGTGAAGTTCTTTATTCTTTGAGCCATTTGACTCATCAGGCAATACGTTTTACAATAATAAAAATTCAAATATACCGTTCATCATAGTTATATACAATATATACAGAAGCGGGGAGTAGATAACAATATAGCATTAATTTTAGATGTTTAAAAATTCATTTCTTGATTTTTGTGCGAAGTATAAAAACAATCCAAGGTTACAAAGCTCCTTTATATTTTTAACAGAAAAAAGTTGGATTAACTTATACACACTAGGATTATTAAAATAATATGGTTTAATATTTTTTTTACGAATATCGGTAAAATAAGAACAGGTAAGTATATGGTGAAATTCGTCTTTGATATCGCATATCAATTAAAAATTTCTTGATAATTTATTTTCAGTGGTGCATAATTTTAAATAATACTTGAATATTTTTTGTAATCAACGAAACAGCAATATAACCTTGTCTTATGTTTAAGGGTACGATTAATTAACAACTGTAAAACAAAGATTGCATCAGTAGTTGATAAGTTTTTATAAAAACCAAACTGGGATGTTGTTATAATTTAATGTGTCAAATCGAAATGTAATAACCTGTTGTTTATAATAGAAGTTGTGTTTTCATATTGATTTTTGCTTTTCATTTTATGTTTTGGATGATATATAGATCATGAAGTTGGATATGAATTTTTATGCATAATTTGAATTTATTATTGAAATTTTGTGTGACATTTAAATTTATAATATATAAGGCTTATTATAAATATTATACTAAGCTTATGCAATTTGTAGGTGTATATCTATAATTATTTGTTTTTGAGTTGATGAAATTCTTTTTTTGATAAAATATTTTTTTTAGAATTGATGATTAGTTACAGAAGTTTTTAGTTTAATTACATATATATATGCATGAGTTTTAATAATTGTGAGACACATGAATTTCAATTCCAAAACCACACCAGTCATTAACTCACCATTCCATCATAGATATCTATGAAGTCGTCTATAAATAATTTGTTGATTGTATGGGTCAGTCAATCAATCCACTAATTCATGTCTCCATAAAATTTGAAATACTATCTAAGCATCCTAATGTTGATTGAATTACGGGTAATATCTTTTTTTTTTTTATAAAAATTGAAAACAAAATTGTCAAAAATATAAGAAATCACGAATTCGTGTCTGCTTGAATAATATGTTGTTGGGGCAAATCCACAAAAATTGGGATCTATTATAAGAAAATTATACATGAATTCATAGTACCTAGATAAAAATATATGTATTTAATCAGAACTCCATCTTAATCAGATGTGATGATGATAATTATGATATTGCAATGAAAATTTTATTCTTACGTTATATTCTACCTTGTTTTTGTAGAGTGATGTTAATCGATTATCAGATGTAGAGAAATTTTTATTATATTTAAAACTTCCAACTGGTTCTCAATCTGAAGACGTTTTAAGGCAGTAAGTTATTATATGATTCAGTTTGTAGTTTTTATTATTAATTAGGAGTCTTTTAACATGAACACAGGAATGTTAGCAGATTCCAAGTGTATGGTTATGTGTGACTATGTTCACTTTCCAAACTTGTTAACCGTCACCTTGTTCAATCTATGAATCTTGAATTTTCTCTTGTAAAATTATAATTTATCTTTAATATAAGAGATGTAACTAGCTCAACAGATTTTTGATATACATTGGAAAGTCCAATAAGGATAAATACCAAATCAACCATATCAAAAGTTAAGTTTCTTGTTATAGTTTATTCCTGTTTAGAAATCATCACACAAAATAATTATTATTTCAGGACACCAACTTCAGCATTACATTCATCAAATCGTGCAGAGCAGGCTCAAGCTTTTACATGGATTAGAAGTCATTTAGAGGAGGACAATGAAATCTGTGTACCCAAACAGGAAGTGTTTGAGGATTACAAGTGAGTAAAACAGTTGTGTTGAGTTTTTTGGATTATTTTTATTCAGGAATGCTGGTGATTTGAAGAATTACCATTAAATATGTAGGATTTAGTTCCCTATCAATGCTCATTCAGTGAGCTCATTTGTTGATTATTTTCAATCATAGTTGGTGTTGATGTACAAAGGGTTTCTTACTTAATTCCTTAATTTTTATTTCAGAGAGTATTGTGACAGTCATGATAGAAAGAGTTTATGTGCTGCTGATTTTGGTAAAGTTATGAAATGTGTGTTTCCAAATGTTAAAGCAAGAAGGCTCGGTCAGCGTGGACAATCAAGATATCCTTTATTTAAATATAGAATAGAGATTATTCTACTTAATTGTCTTCGATGTTTAGCATACTGTCATGATATATGGTTGATATGACTTTGAGAAGGCTCTTGTATAAACTATCCCCTTTTTCATTGTGACCTCACAAAATGTTCTTGGCATGATGTTCTCAATTCAACAGTGAATTGATACAAATAGAAGTACCTGTAACAAGTGTTCTTGGTGTATGTTAAGGTCAGAAGACATGTTTACAAATCTTTAAATTCTTATGATCAAAGCTGATAATATGTCTATCTTCACATACATGATTCATATTCCTTAACTAGTCATACATATTGCTATAGTGGCTTGAGGAAAAAATTAGAAGTTCAGCCACCAGCATTACCGGAACTAGAAGTTTGTCCTCGAAAATTGAAGGTGAGTTATGAATAGTTTGAAATAATAGAATATTATATAGCTATATATGCCCACATGAATATATGGCTTAATGAGATCATGGAAGAGTTCAAAGTTGACAATTTTTCAGTTAAAGAGATTTAGAGTTATTGCACTTGACTAAGTCCAGCATCTAAATCATCTTAAGCTTTCATGAGTCAATTATCACAAATGATATATGAAGTGTTTTTGTTTTATTAATTTTAGGATGAAGGCAACGAAGAAGATGAACTATTTTTAGCTTCATGTCAGCTTGTTTGTGAATGGGCACAAAAATTAATTGGTTCACATTTTAACAGTCTTAGTGAATTATCTGAACATCTTGTTGGAAATCATTATGTCAACAGTAAATCTATGGCAGCATTCACTGTTCTTGCATCAATGCAAGAATCAGGAACACATAATTCCAAAGGTTAGTAGAAGAAAATGATGATTGAATCAAAGGTCAATTCCAGACCTGATTTGTCTTTTACCTTCAACTAAAAATGACAAAGCTAGGTAGTGTAAAGAGCAAGTGCTCTCTGTCTCGTGCTCTGCACTACAAAGATCTAAATTTCGGGAAATCTTCGTATAGAACGAAATCTAATTTTGATAACTTTCAATGCCTTTCAAATAGTTGCTGATTTGATCAAAAAGAAAAAGAAAACATTATAGTCTTTGCTTATCTGCACCTTGCTAACATGGTTTATTGTGGCACTTTGCTTTCAGCAAAGTCCCAGTTTGTTATCGAAATGTCAATTCTTTTTTCTTTTTTTTGTTGTTTCGAAAGTTACACACCTTCCTGAGCCTAGACAACAGTAATTGCAGCCACCATTCAACTTCTCTAGACCTTCTGTAGTGGCGACGTGTTTCTTAAATGTATATTGGAACATTTTTGCAAAACCGGAAGTGCCACAGTTCAACATGTGCAAAAAGTCGAAAATCTTCGGGTTTTCATTTTTACAATCTACCTGTAATTTCTGACCTGATAGCACTTGAAAAATTACGAAATGCGTCGCTCACTTTTTTCGATAAAATTTTTCGATTTTTTTGCAACTTTTTTGCTTTTGCATCGATTGATCTAAATTTTTAAATGCAGAGAGACTTCACTAATGTTAATAATATGATACAGTCAAATTTTGTACGTCATTTCCGATTTTAAACAGGAAAGCGACTGAACTTCAAATCTACTTCCGGTTGAATAACTTCCGGTGTATTTATGTAGGTCAACAAAATTTAGCTGATCTTTGGCAAATAAAATTTTATGGCCGATTTTAAAATAAAATCCAGACCGAAAGTGATACTTTGGCCACCATCTTGATTTTCTAATTTTCTTAAAATCGAAATAAGTCCTTAGGGATAAACTAAATCTGCATAAAATTGGTGTCGATGTAATCTGCTGTCTAATGTTCACAAAACGTTGCGAGCCGATTTTTGAATTTTGCTTTTGCATTTTCGCAACTTCCGGTTGAATTTTTTCAAAGTTTGAAAGCTTATTTCTTGTGACCTTGACCTTTGATGACCTTGACCTTCATAGGGTCAAAGGTCATTGACCTTGGCTATCATTTGATACTTTGACCTTTGACCTCCGACATGTACTTCCGGCTTTATAGCTATCCGTAAAAAGCCAAATTCGCAACTTTGGACTGCTCTAGCACGTGACCTAATTAAAATTTTTTCGGTTTCCTAATGTGCTTCTCGTGTACTTTACATAGATATATAACAATCGTTTTTTAAAGCAAAATTGAAATTCGTGATTTTTTCAAATTTGAGTTTTTTTTTTTACAATATTTGCGACTTTTTGAGCTTGGTGTATGTATATCTTATGATCTATTTGATGTAGAACCTTGATATTTGGAATATAACTAGACACTTTGAAAATGAATTCACCTATGACAAAAAAACTTATGTGGGCGTGGCACATTCGGGTTGAAGTACTAATTGTTTACATTTAGAGGCAGGGGCATAACTCGCATAGGATGCTTTTGTTCAAAAAGGGCCTTTGCACATAATTACCTCATCCTTTTGGCCAGTTTGTGTTAACAGCTCAGTTGCTTCAGCTTTATAGTTCCAAAAAAGGAACAGGTTTTTTACATTTGGATATTTTCATTTTTCAATTTTGACCTTTGTTGACCTTTGGTGACCTATATCTTTTGACCTGTATGATGTAGAAGCTTGAAATTTGGAACACGACATAACATTTTGAATATCAATTAACCTATGCAAAAAAAAGTTGAGGTGGGCGTGGCACACCGGGTTAAATTACTCATTATTGACATTTTTGGCCAAGGGCATAACTCACAAAGTATACATTTGTTCAAAATGGAACTTTGCATACAATTATCTCATGTTTTGAGCCACTTTGTCTTAGAAGTTCGGTTGTTTCCGCTTCATAGTTCTAAAAAAGGAACAGGTTTTGGAAATTCAAAATTTTCAATTTTTGACCTTGACCTTTGTTGACCTTGACCTTTGTAGGATCAAACGTCATTGGCTATCTATTTATACTTTTATATTTGCTGTCCTATGTCAACTTCTGGTTTTATAGTCGTGTGCAATTAGAAATTTTGATGACTGATATCTCTTGATCTTGACCTTTTTACACCTTCTCCTTTACAAGATCAAAGGTCATTGACCTTGGCTATCTGCTGATACTTTCATTTGTGAGGTCTGACGTTTACTTCCAGTATTAGTATCTTCTAAAAAATAAAAAATTATCAACCTAATTATCGTCGATGGTTGATTTTTTCAGGGTCTTTAGCAAATTGCTACATTTGCAAAGTCCCATTTGTGCCACGAGTGGCTCTAGTGATGTTTTTGTTTTTAATAGGGCTTATACTTAAATTTGTTTGTGTTTCATTTCAGTACCAGCTTCAGTGTTGTTCTCAAGTCCGTCCACTGGCAATAAACATAGAGAAACACAATTACAACTGCAGAAAAAACTTCAAGAGAGGGAAATACTGAAAGAACAGAAGAAAATCTTACAACAACAGAGATTTGAAAATGAACAAGAACATGAACAACTCCTACAAGCCAAGGGACTAACTCCAATGCCAAAAACCACTAAATCATCATTCCAGTCAGGAAAGGGTGGAGCAGTACGTGACATATCAAAGTTGCTTCAATCTCCACATAAAGAAAGTCGTCAACGATCTCTAAGCGAGAGTACTTCTAGTGAAGGAAGTATTATATCTACTAATGGTAGAAATACGGTGGATATTTCTGTGCTCAATAGTGTGAAATCTACTGATAATGACAGTAGTGTTATAATGTGTTCTGATAATAATAATAGTGCTAATTCTCATCATAATTATAGTGTTATATATACTGATAAATCACGTTCTAGTAGTACATCATCTACTTCGTCATCTCAACATCTTTATGTGCAAAATTCATCTGTGATAAAAATTGTTGGTCAGAATATTGAGGACAATCGAAGCGAATCTCAAGCAATGGATACAAATGAAAAAGAAAATGATCATGGTCCAATATCAAACTATGCCATCTGTGTTGATAAAAGTATTTCTAGTGAAAACAATATATTTATTTTACCATCTAACACTCCTTCCACTCGCAGTGCTTTTGTACCTGTCTCAAACCAAAGGAAAGAACTAGCCTTTTTGAATGATCCGTCCTCAAATATTGGAGTACCAGTAACACTGTCGGAAAAGATCCAAAATGATCAAGAAATGCCAGATTCAATTCGATCTGAAAATCATCCATTGATTGTTGATCCTCCAGTTACAGTTTTAAAGCATGATAACCAAGGACAACAATCTAAGTCTCTGTCACCACAAACACCTAGAAAATCAACCAAAAACAGATTTACTCCAATTAAACCTAAAGGCGTACCAACAAACATTGCCAAACAACCTATCGAAACACCAACCTATGATAGTAGACCTGTCTCCACTATTTTGAAAGAGAAACGAGCAAAAGAAGCGAAGGAAAGTATACACGGTTTGTCAATACAAGCTACATCTCAACAAGGTACAACACTTCCTGTAGTATCCCCACAGTTCCTGCGAATCCCAGCATCTAGTGTTGGCACTAAAACCAATGATGTACTTATTATTTTAGCTTCAACCGCACAGCAGCCCATTCATGTTAAAAGTGGTAGTATAGTCTCCCAGTCTCATATTGTAACCAACACTGCTGTAGCAAGTCTCACTAATCCTATCAAATTTACAAGCCAAATAACATCCCAGAAAAATCCTGAAATTGTTTCTACAAGTTTTCCACAAAATCTGCATGTTATAAGTTCTTCCAGTATACAACAATCAGGCAGCAAACCTTTAACATCTGTGAGCAGTATCAATACTATCAATCAAGATCAAGCCAAATCAAGCCAGAAGATGCCTAGTTACTATCCTAGCTTTCAAGTCAGCCCTTTAAAACAAGAAGGTCATGCTGATTTTTGTGATCCAGAAACTTCAACACATCCATCAGAATGCGACATTACCATGCTTGAAGTAAACAGAAAAGAAAATGATACCCCAACTCGTAAACGGAAAAATTCGGATGAGGGCAGTGCAATATCTAAGAGAATGAACTCTATGGAGCGATCTGAACATGAATTTAAATTAAGACATACACAACCTAACAGTCATAGTGGCAGCCAGCATAAAGATCAGGATTTAGTGGGTTCAACTCATGTGAACACTCGTATTGGCAATTTAAGTAGCAGGTTGAATCTTGAAAGTCTTGAACACGATGCTTTACTTGATTCCAGCTCTGTTCCAATGGACAAACAACTATATAAATCTGTCACTAGTAGCCCAAAGACAGAAACTTCTTCAATTGGTATTAATGCCAAATCACTTAGACCATCACAGAAACAACTAATGAGGGAGAAAAGACAGCTAGATGAACGAATTTACAATTTCCTTAATAAACTTGATGGAGTGGAAGATAAAGAATATTCAGAAAAACATCCTGAGGCAGATTCCCTTCCCGATTTTGACGCTGAAAAAAACATTTCAAAGTCAAATCCAAAAAGGCAGCAAGATCAACAAAATATTTCAAAATTAGAAAAGCCTAAAGTGTTAAATTACAATGAACCATCACAAGAACAACCAAATAAAATTTCCAAATCAAAGCCATTAGACAGAACCAAATCTCCAGAAAAACCAAAACAGGGAAACTGTCACCCTATAAACTTATTATCTTTACTACAACAACCAATAAAGTTTGAAAATCCCACACCAAGAAATCCCCAGCAAAGAAAATCTGTTGTGGAATCGACAATGGTACGTTCCAATAAAGTCACATCCAACTCCAGTCACATACTAAACAGAAGATCTGAAGATTTCTCTCAGAGTAAAATTGCTGAAATACTTGGTCGACCTGCTAAATACAGAGAACCAGAGCCAGATCATCAAGTTGATGCTTTTAAGAGTTTGGATCAGCTCTCTACCAAGTGCACTTTTGATGACAATACTGAAGATGGAGAGCTTCCAAATGATGTAGCAGAGTTTGTCACAGAAGCATTGACTGCTAGAGCTCAGAGTAGAGCTTCAAATTACTCAGCTGATGGCGGAATGGAAAGCAATTTGAATGACACAAGTCACTCATTGAACCACAGTGGTGACTTGTTAAACTGTGAATTGTTATGGGTTGATCCATCAGCTGTTGTGTCCAAAATGAATAGTCAAGCTACTGACTTGCAAGAACAATTTATAGTTCCCAATACTCCACCACTAAGACAGAAACCTATTGATGGATCAAATCAAAAATACAAGACTCAACATTCTCATCAAAGTTCTTCAATGCCAGTATTTGCTGTTCCATCAAAACCACATGCTATACCAAACATGCTACCACAATCTAGAACGGAAGTAGTTTCTCCAGTTCAGGTATCACATCAGAATCAAAAGTGTATATCCCCTCATGATTTTACCAATCCACCAAGGAAAGCTGTACGCCGATTGAGGCAGCCGTCTGCCGATCAAATCACTATTCAAACTCCTATTTCTGATGCTGGTTACCACAGTTTTAATACAAGCCCTATAATGAATTCTACTCCATTACCCAATGAAGGAGTGACTGTGACTGATAGCTACATATATTTGAGACCAGAATCTGCTCACAGCATAATAACCGACCCACAGATAGTCAGTCCTATATCCCAAGCATCACCACAACATTACCCAAGCACTGCATCTACACCTTCATCTGTTATTTCACCACATTGTTTATCACAAAGTAGTGTCAATCCAAGTCCAGTTGAATATATCACTTCCCCAAATGCTTTTGTGCCAATCCATGGATTGAATAATGGTGTTGGCACCATGATTAATCCAAGGATTGTTACTCCTATCAGACCAGTTGTAACTACTGCAGCAGATGCAAGTATTGGTACGGCAGCTGCTAGTGCTACTGCTAATCAATTGCTGAACATTATGAAGAAGGCGCCAGGGCTAACTAAAGCTGCTCTACAGACCCATCAGAGGCTTCTTGCTCAACAGTTAGACCCAAGCGGATTTGTGTCGCTGAAACAGAATGTTACCAACTATGTTGTAACCACTAATGGAGAAACTGTGCCTCCAAATTTATCTTTGGTGAACTCAATGCAGTTGCAATCTGAATCTCCTATACAACGAAGTCCAAGTTTAAGTTGCTCCACACCTGATGATGACAGGATTATTGTTTCTCCCAAACCAAAGGAAAACATTTCCCATCAAAGGAACTCTTCTTTGAGTAGACCACAAGCACTGCCTGAAGTTATTAAACCACCATCATACGAAGAAGCACTGAAACAGATGAAAAGGAATAAGCAAAAGAAACAGCCGAATGTGACTCAACCTTCAAGTCAACAAGTAACACAGTTGGATACTACTCCTACAAGTGAATCATCTCAATTGTTGACAAGAATTTTGACCGAAGACACTCCAACTGCACAAGCTGAACCTGTTTTGTCTAAAGTTTATCCATTTTCATACCAGCTAGCTTTACTTCATGAAAAAGTACAAACTCCATCACCTAAACAGTTGTGTAAACCACTGGATGGTGATAAGACATTGTATGATATCTCAGCAGATATTAATTTAGATTCTCCTGCTGGTTTACTTCAAATTGGTTCCAAAACACTTGATACTGATGACATAGAAAGTTTACAAGCTGTTTCTGGACAAATTTTTATCGATTCTAGATCCCTTACATCACAAAACCAATTTATTGCCGAATTTCAAAATGGAACTGATGCTTTACAAAATGGTTCCTATTTAACATTAGACTTGCCAAATGTGAATTATATTGGAAGTGCTCCGAATATAGACCTGAGTAATATCATACAAAAACCCAATTCAAAATCTTCAAATGTGTTCTGTGATGGTACAACTACTGAGCTGAGATCTACCACTATTGATCAAACTACTGGAATCACAGATATAGATCTTCCACCATATTTAGATATTTTAAATTTAGATGGACAATATTTTTCTCATGATGATTTAAACATTGAGAACCTTCATTCAACATTACCAACAGTCTCTGATCAAACATCATCATCATCATCATTAACATCATCATCAGACATAACTTACAGTAAGAGTGCTAGACTTTCAAGTTGATACTTTATCAATATCAAGTAATATCATGAGTAAGTTTCAAGTGAGTGATTTTGAGCATCAAAGATAATAAATAATCAAATAAAAAGCATAATTCTCTCATATTCAATTTATTCCTTTTAATCCCTAAGCTCGTAAGGGGTTTTTGGCGATTCAATATGATTGTCATCTTTTGAATAAGTTGACATATATTTGTCAAGCATTAATCCATGAATCTTACAATCTTTTGGCAGTTATGTTCTGATAGTTATATTAAGAAACATTTATTGTAAATTTATAAAATTTACTTGAAAAGGATTGATTGTTACTTTTGCTCCAATTCTCAAATATTTGTATAATTGAATGTGATTGAGATTTCAAAAGATTTATTCCAGGCTAACTCTACATTGTAATTGTTTTGTCAAACAGGATTTTGAAGTTTATATTTACAAAGCTGATTCATGCATTTATTAGAACAAATTGCATTTTAAAAAGAACTTTTTGACAACAAACTTGGATATTTTTAGAAGTTTGAAGATAAAACTGTATGTAACCTGTAACAGTTTATTGATATTCAGCTCAAGATATTTGGTTTCATTTTTTATCTGTGGGTTTTTACTCATTACAATATGAATGGCATTGACCCACAGAAAAAAGTAAGGGATCAAAATTAGTCATAACTTAAACAATCATGTTATGAATTAAGCTTTTATTCAGCTTATTGTTGTCGCATCATTACTTAAAAATAGCCATGTTCCAAACCATACCGGTATCATTTTTGTTGACATTGAAATGTTTATTGAGTTATTGGAAATTAAATCAAAATTTAAGAATTTATTAATTGTAGTTACTTTTAGAATTGTCTGTTAGTGTGTCTTCCTTGTCATATATTGTACTGTAAAAATATGGCTTATGGCTCTTTTTGAATTAAGAGTTGTCTAATTATATATCTGGATGTAAGAGCTGAATTAAAAATGCACAAATAAGCTCTGTCAGCTGGTAAAACTTATGATAAGACAACTATATCTAGAGCTAATAGTAAGTTAAGCTTTAATTTTTTGATATTTGAAATTTATAGACAAGAACATTCTTGTGCTTTCTTTTTGAAGCAGTTTTCATTTTCGGAGCTGGCTCCAGATGAGCCAAATTATTTGTTTGTTAACTCTTTTGATTATACTGTCTAATTGTGTGGTTTACCAATTGATATACCTGAGTTAATTCTGATTTGATTCTGGTCGCATAGTTACGTCTACAAAATTTTCTTGCAATACTATATTGTAAATTATATTGCTGTAGGTTTTAAAGATTTGTAACATTTGTCATCTTTTAATTCATCTTTAACTCATTATGACATTATTGTACTTTTTGCTTATCATCACCCATTTTTTATACATTCTCATTTTGTGCCAAATTCTTCCATCCATTTTTGCTTTTTAACCTAAGTTGTAAACGAAAATCTCTGAACACTGATGTTTTAGATGTATATTGTCAAAAAAATCTTTAAAACTTAAAAAAAAAAAGTTATTGATATCTATATTCCTTTCCTGATCTTTTGTTTAAGAGCAACTATCTTGTATTTGTGTCAGAGATGTAATATTTTTGATTTTATCACATATTTTTCATTTTAAATTTCAAAAAGCTAAGGTAATCGATATCTAATGACAGAAAGGCAATGTTTTTAAATAGATGTTATGAGAAGGGATATAGTTGTTAAGATGTGTGTATTACTAATTGATAGCTCAGTTTCAGCCAAATGTATCACTTTTCAGAACATAAATCCAACTTCTAGGTCTGCTGCAATATAACAATGACACAGTGGAATAAGGCTGTTACATTTAAAATGTAAAGAAGTGTGATATAGTAATATCTGTATCTGTATGAGATATCATGAATTCTGGTCTGGATGTGATGTCAACTTAATAAGTTTGCTGAATATCAGGACAACCTGAAACTTGATTGAAATTCTGAAAGGTGATATAGATGGCTGAAATCGAATAAGTTGGTAAATCAAATATTTACTTAACTTGATTCCTTAAAAAGGTTCATGAACTAAGATAGAATAGGTAGATATACAAACATAAATGATCATATATTTCTCTTTTCGCTAATATTCTGTTAGGGGCATTTCAAATTCTAAAGATCATCAATCAGTAATGCTGATTCAGCTTTTAAATTTGTTAATTGTTAATGTTGTGGGTAACAATTTGTATTTGTTAATGAACTGAACTGTAGTTGTTGTGAATCTGTTTGTAACTCACTAGGACTAACATTTCAAGTTTTATAAGCTTTATTAAAGGCAGCTTCTGTATTTTATTCAAAAAGTCTTCAGTTTCTCATTATATTTGAATGGACAGATAATATATGTTGTATTTTACCACAAAATCCCTTGTTAGAGATCTTTTAATTTGTTATTCATAGGTACTGGTACTTGTTTTGGTTTTGATTGGTTATGAAAATTTCGTACAACCGCACAAACCGAAAGCTTTCTGGATTTTTTATTCCACTTTTCTGAATTTTTTGTGGTAAATTATTGTGCTATTAAGTTGATGGCTATAGATTTTGGTAGATGATGGAGCAAAGCTCAAATATAACTGATGTAGTTAATATAGCATAAATTTGGCTGATAAATGTCAAATTTGGAAGATTCTAACCCCATAATTGGAGAACTGTTGTCTATGATCTAATTAAAGGTATACTACCTCTTAGGATGACCAAAAAAATTGAAATGTTTAAACATAGCCAAAATGAGTCTTTTGTTCATCAGTGGATTTACCTGATGTCAAAACTAGGCAGAATTCTCTATTTTTTAAGGCCAACTGATGAATATATATACTTGTTGATCAAGTTTGAGACTTTAAATTTTATGTCCATTCTAAGAGGTAGTATTCCTTTAATATTTTTGATAGTCATGCCTTACTTTGAGTTGCTTCATGTTCAGTGATCCTGATTAAAGTGTTTTTAAGTTCTGCTATTTGTTGGTTGAGTAGAATGACTGTATTATTTTTAGTAAAACTGTTATTTTATAGATCTATTATTATTATATTATTATACATTGTGTGATGTGCTGTATTTATTAAACATTTCTTACACAATATTTGCCTTTATACTTAAACATCCTCAAGCAATTTGTCTTTGATGTCAGCACTCTTCCAGGAGATTGTAAAGCATTTAACACCCCTGAAGCTGGAAATCTTAAGGAAAGGGGGTCTGGATATGGTATCTTTGAATTATGAAGCCCATTTAATTGAATTCTCCTTAATTCTCATGAATTTTCTTCTTTAGTTTGAGAATTTGGCCTATTTGTTTTCTGAGACACAAGTCCCATCTTTCAGGAGCTACACTCAGCCAGTAGTAAGAAAGTTTTCCTGCATTTATATATATATATACAGATCATTCAAAATAATATGGAAAAAAAACTAAGTAATATTAGTCACAAAATATATCAATTGAATTTAAATTTCAGACAAAACATAACCAAATAACATTTTGCTTATATCCAGCTTGAATTTGCTATTTTACATGGTAAATAGACATCACATAAATAACTAGAGCTTAAAGAATCCAAACATTGAATTTCAGCTTTATAACCCATTTGGAACATCTTCTGAATTTCTGCTTCCATTTTCCAGTTTAATTTCACATAAGGTCTTGTCAGTAGCTGAGCAGTTTTATCTTGATCTTTTGAAGTCATTTTGATCAAGCTTGAATGTGGAATATTCAAACAAGGAATTTCTGACGGTAGAATTCCTAACCATTTTATTGCTGGAACAGTCAAAAGATGGTTTTCACTTGCATGTGCTTTGGAGCCAAACCGATAAACTGCCATTATTTCAAAACCATGAGGATCACAATCAACTAGGGCAAACATTGGAAGTTGGTACTGTTCCCATAATAATCTCAGCAGAAGTCTAGTTCCCAAATCTGGAAATCCTTTTGCAGTTATTAGAATACATGGAGCATGTTTTTCACAAAATTTATTCTCAATTAACTTTTGAAAAGTGGCATCCTTTTCGACAATTAGCAAAAATTGAGCTTCTGTCCTGAGATCTACCATATCTTTCTTATGCGCTGGAACTTGAACACCCAATTTTGTATCTCGACAATCAATATGAAGACCATTTTCATTGCAGAACTGTAAATCCCCTGCAATAGCACCTTTGCATGAAGCTAAGACATTCAGTTCCCATCTTGGCACATCAAGAATAGCAGCAATATTATCAACAATTCCATCCAAGACATTTTGTTTGCCAAAAGCTTCAGGATCTTGATAATATAAGTCTCTTTTAGTGCAAAATTTATTTTCTTGCAATTGTTTGTAAATGACAGATAAAACTTTGATGATAAGACTAAATTTCTTTAAAGATTTTGCATCATCATAGCGAATATATGACATTTTTTTCTTTTCTGTTGGCTGTAAATATTCCCCATTTTTGTACTCAATTGTGTCCCAATCTCTATAATTAACATACTGTAAAACTGGAGCTTCACCATTGTCTAAAGCATCAATAATTCCATTTATCAAGGTTTCTATTCTTTTCAGAAACTCTTCCCTTGTTTCTTTTTTGCAAATGTGAGGCTGCTTATTTTCTTTATGTTTCGTTTGTAGCCATTCTGCTGTAAGAGTTCGTTTCAACAATATCAAACTTTCCATTTTTTCTTAGCACCCAAGAAAAGAAATTGTTTTCTTTGTTCCCGTGTTGTTTGTTTTCCTTTTGGCAGATAAAGGCTGTCTGCTAGACTTTTGACAGCGTAAAGAAAATTTTTGTGTGATAATCAAGCCTACGGTGTAAGGGGCATAACTCTTAATCTAGCTTTATTGTTTTCATTGGTAACAGAATAAAAAAGGAAGGTCGACTATGAATTAATGATAACTTAGTATTTGTAGTCGCAGAAGTATGATTTTATTTAGCTTTTATTCTATCTTGTTTATTTTCTCCATTTTATTTTTAAGTATAGTTATATGATCGCATGCCATTGTCTTTTTGCATTTACAGAATCACATAAAATATGCCTTCAGCTCAGTGCAGTGGACTAATTTAAGTCATCTCTCTTTGACTTCAGTCCTCTGCAGAAAAACAGTAAGCTTACAGTATTTGTAACTTTTCATTTAAACTTTGGGACCAATTTTACATCTGAAACAGAAAGCAGAACTATCAATGTATACCACATGAAATGAACATTTGTCCATGATGAACAGTCACTGGCAAATAATTGGGAATATTCAGTCCAATAGGTTGTAATATCCAAATGTCAGAGGAATTTCCTCAAAATAGAGTTGGCCTACTTCTAAACTGATAGAGAGGCTTTGAAGTAAAGAATAATTCCGAAAACTTATATTGATAGGTCTCATCCACTGATTTTAAGAAGATGTCAGCCTCAACTTCACCAGAAGATAAAGATCAGAAGAGTTTTGATAATGGGATTAAATGTGTTAATCTCTTAGTTAATCCTGATAATCTGTATAAATTAGCCAATGGTAAAGTATCTCAACTTCATCTTCATCAGTCATTACCATCCACAATCAACTTGACTAAATTATTGAATAATCTAACTAACTTGAAGGTAAGCCAGTCTGTTTATATGATCATAGGTCCTCTTTTGAAAAGGTCATTAAAACTTTTCGACTTGGTCAAAATTTAGCTGTAGTTAAAGCTAATTTTTATCTGTTCCAGTCTACAAATCATTGACAATTTATGCAAAATTAACACGAAAACATCTTGTTTGTACAATTTCTGCTCTCAAACTTTCAATGGGAGGTTTACACTTATTCGCTTCCACATAGTTGCCGCATCTCAAATTAAAAAGTTGTCCCCACCACATGAAATTTTTGTGCATGCAAAATCACTGCACATGATTGTATATGTAGGCCTTTGTATATTTTGCAGGTTTTAGATCTATCTCATAATAATATGGGACCTCAAGCTTTCCGTGCTGTATGTCTAGCTATGAGTAATAATATGACTATAATCAGCTTGAATTTATCTGATAATAGAGCTGATACAGATTCTGCTGTGAGTATTTATTTGACTATGGAAAATGGATATCTGATTATAAGAATATGAAGTCAAAATATATTTAGTAAGAAGTTGTCCTCCAGAAGATTATTAATTTTAACTATTTGCAATGATGTTAACAAAATGTGAAGGAAAGATGACATGAGTTCCAGAAATATTTAAGTCTTGATGTAAAAGATAAATTGGTGATTATAGGAAAGGGCAAGACAATGACAATGTATGAATATTCAACCAACTTAACTTAAGGCCTATATATTCACGTTCCAGGCATGCATTGGAATGATGTTGAAAGAAAATAAAACTTTACAATATTTAGATGTATCAGGCAATAATTTAGGTAAAGATTATTTTTCAAGATGTGTTGGCCCTGCCTTGAAAACTAACTCATCACTGTTGACTTTAAGGTAACTTATAACATTAAACATTTTTTTCTTTGTCTTATATCTTGTTTTGTTCAATCTTGATTACTTTGCGCATGAAAGAAAGTGGTAAAAAAGTAGTACCAGCCATGAAAACAACCATGGTTGTTTGGGTGTGATAACAAACTACAGGCTGTGCATATTAAATATCCCTTTGGAATTGAATAAAAGTTGGAATAAAAGTATGCTTATGAAAGTTTACACATTGCATACTGCAGAGTATCACATTTATTTCATTTCTGATCCCAGCGATTGTTGGGATATATATAATTTAGAAAAGCACAATATCTTTTATAACTTTTGACCTGTGAAGTACAGTACTGTAACATTATATAATTTGAACAGAGCTGAGAGTATTGGTAGTGTAGATATGAAGTTATTACTAGAAAGTTTACAGGAGAATAACAGTCTAGAAGATTTTAATATCAGTAATAATCAGATAACAGATAGAACCTGTATTGGAAAATATCTAGCTGTTTGTTTACAGGTATGTATTATTGTTATTGTTTATTAGTCATCATCATCACAGTATTAAAGTTGAACAAAGATAATGATGCACAAAGATCAGTCAACAGAATATGTAGGTGTCATTGAAAAATGGCCATCAAGGCAAACTGCATTGTGTTTAATGTATTCATTAGCTCAAGAGTATATCATAACCTAGATATATTGTAACCTAGACCTCTAGACTTCTGGTTTTTGTATCAAATATAGGGTCTGTTGTAAAGTCTTATGATGATATTCTTGAATCTTTCTGTATGCATTCTACATATTTAAAAAAAATTTTGTTTGAGCAGAAAAGCAGTACCAAATTATACAGTATCAATATTAGTAATTGTAATATGAACCCTGATGGTATTAAACTATTACTACAAGGATTACAGGGAAACATCACTTTAACTCATTTGAATATGAGTGGAAATGAGGTCAGTATATATATTTATTGACACTTTCAGGGAAAAAAACGTTGTTGGTTGTATTTTCCATATCTACATAATTCCTGAAGATTTTTTTGGTTTTTGAACCAAATGACTAGCATAATTTTTTCTAAATATTTGGAAGAAATATTTTTATTTCATATTGGTATTTCTTGATCATTAACAATGTGGCATTATCTTTGAATTTCAGTTTGGTAGTCTACAGACATTCTATGAAGTTATATTGTGCTGTTTTCAACTTAAAACTCTGAGCTATCTGTCAATTACTGATGCCAGATTGTCTGATATAACATTACAAAGAAAAGGTAGTAAAGATTTGAATTTCTCTTCTGGAGACTAATGGGAGATAACTCTTTCCTACAATCAAGACTACAAAAGATATATATAAGCGTTAGTTAATGAGAACAAACAGTCTTTCCTATATATTAGGCACAAAGGGGACAGAGCATGTTTGTGGAAGACAAAAAGTGCTGACCAAGGCTTGAAAATTGTTCTTTTGGGGATATTTTATTAAATTATATATCATGTTTTGAAAACCAACTTTTTACTATATTCAGGCAAAGGTATTTGTGAAATTTCGGAAACAATTCAAAACCTTAATACAAGCGGTTTGTCCCTAGATGTTCACAAATATCTTTACATGACTAAACTCTTTTCTCTTGTCTAGTAAAATGTCAAATTGAATTGAATTCATTAAATTAGTACTAATTAATACTAAAAAATCAATCTTTTTACTTCAACTTTAAGCCTCTAAATCAATTCAATTTTGGAATGTTAATCCCAATACCAAAACTAGCTGTCCTGATGAAGATTGTGAATCTGAAACACTTGAGTGAATTAGAAATATGTTTTCTTGTTGCCATAGTTATATATATTGAATTTCTGGTATTTTTTTTGTAGATATTCAGACATCAACTGTATCTGCTCTAGAAATACTGAAACTTAATTCCAGTAAACTAACAAATGAGTTATTCAGTTTGTTAGCTCAACAGTTGAGTGGAAAATTAACAAATTTAACTGAACTTGACATTGGTAACAATCCTGATTTAAAAGTCACATGTTTATTAGATATCTATAAACTTACTAGTGGTAAATACATACTTCTCTTTGAAAATCTTTGATGTTGCTTTGATGTTGTTGTATACTTATGCAAAATTCACAGAAATTGCCTATTCCACTGAAAGCATCCAGAAGAGTTAGACTAATGCACAGTTTAGTTCTGTAATCAATCATGGCTAGCAAATATATTATAATATTAGGAACATTCAACATGAACAATCCATTTTGTCTCCAGATAGTTTTAGTGGTAATGTGTGTTTAGTCTAGCATGTACAGTTCAATTTCTTTTATTTTTCCTAAATGGAAAATAAGAATTCTCTTGTTGCCATTTTGTAACATCTTTTGGTCTGCATAAAACTTTCTATAAATCCATATGTTGTTTAAATTATTACATTACTTGCCAAGAAAATTTGAACAAGAAGCATTTTGTCTCGATTCTTTGCTTGTAGTTTAATGTAAATGAATAAAAACATTTCTCCTGAAGGTGACAGTAAGAAGAGTTCCATAAAAAGATTAAGTTATGGTCTAAATGATATAGAAGATATAGCCAATAATTTGAAAACTAATTGGACTCAATTGAATTATTTAAATCTACGAAAATGTAAAGTGAGTATGGCTGGTTTAACTTGTTTGTCAGTATTGGTACAGAACAAAGAACTACCTATAACTACATTAGTATTAGATGGTTTAAAATTGTCTGGTACTCCAGCTTTTAATGACTTCTGTTGTAAGTGGAATTTTTAAAATTTTATTTACCATTATCTTTGTCAACTTCAAAGAAATGTCAAAAAATTACTCAATCTTATTGTCTGTTAGTCCCAGGATTTTGACCTACTCCAAATTCTTAACAAAATTCCAAATACAAGGGATTTTCAGGGGGAAACCATGTGCAAGAGAAAGAGTATATCAATAGAATTTATTATTTCATTATTCAAACTGTCACCAGCCTAATTTTGTATACTGTATTTATTCTATTTTGGAGACTAATGGGACATAACTCTTTTATCAGAGAGTTCCACCTTTTAACTGATATATTTCATAATTCACAATACAACAATGGTTGTAGTAAATCTGTTCTGTTTGTTTACACTATAGTTTTATTACAGCTGCACTACCTTCAAGTCATATAACAGCTATTAGTTTTGATGGATGTCAGTTAGCAGATGAAGATTTAGTTCCATTTTGTCAAGCTATGGGAAAAGGCTTAAAATTACACATGTTAAAATTATCAGCTAATAGGCTAACTGATGAGTTTACATCTACATTTGTGAAGAATCTACTGCAAGTTTCAAACTACCCTTTGGCTGTCTTAGATCTCTCAAATAATCAGGTTCAGTCAACTCTCTTTACTACATGTCTCGTTCAATGAGTTCACATGTTGTTCTTCATCAAGTTTATATACATGTAGTTGAAATATAACATCAATTCCAAACCAAGCTGGCATAATCTGATTTTTGACACCTTGGTATCCCTGCTTCTATATATTTTGTTCAATGAGTTTGTATACTAGGCTTATTTATTTAAACTGAACTGTTGAACATTTTTGTGGACAGTGTAAGATGAGATCTTCTCAATTTTCTCTAAAAACAAAAATCATTTTCAAGCTCAAAACACTTATTTTAAGATTTGAAATTGAATTGACTTTTAACATTAAAGCTACAATCTGTAGAAATTATGGTGTATTAAAATGTGTTATTATGGTTATGATAAGGAAATATTTTTATTGAATTATGTATTTTTCTAGTTAAATAATAAAACACCAAGTGAAATAGTTAGGTTATATTCTACTAAAGGTTATAAAACATTATTACACAGTATCAACCTACAATCAAATAACATAGGTAATATATACATATATATTCTGAATCTGTCTTGATACAACTACATATAGGATAGATTCTTTTAACACAGGTAAATAATAATGATCAAAAAGCAGTATCAGTGCAATTTAAATTCTGAATGGTCATGAATAAGGGTAGATGTTATTTGACATGCAACAAAAAACATCCCAAATTTTACAAATGAGCTCCTCCAAACATACACTTACACTGTTTCATATAAATAGAAAATATGCATGTGTGGAGAAGTCAATTTTTTTGTTGAGGGTGGGAACTAGATGACCAACACAATATTTCCAGCCTTGGTTATGAATAAGTTTATTACTGAATGGACTTTGCTTGGAGAAGATGTGAGACAAGTACAGTTAGAACAGATCTATTAAAACATCTATGTTTAAGATTTAGTTCATTAGCAGAACAACAATTTTGAATTGAAATATTTTATTGCCTTGACTTCCAGACCTCATTGTGAATATGACAAATAATTCAGCTTTATTTCCATTGATTTTCATTCTGAAATGAATGTTTATTTTATTAGGTAGTGAAGGTATTATAACAATTGTATCATGTATCACACCAACCTCTATATTAAATACACTATATATTGATAAACAGAGGACAAGTTTTGAAGAAAGTCAAGTCAATGATATTGGAATGAAAATAGCTACCAAATTAGGTAGGACAGTTTATATTATATACTTAAGATCGTAAGCTCTTTTGAAGAGGTGTGTAGTTGAAAACCACAGTTGCAAAGTGGTATGAGGTGTTTCAGTAAAATGAGTATGCTTTACAACCACTAAATTTTGTAGTGATTAAATGGAATGAATGAATGAAATGGTATATACTATTTAGGTGGAATGATGAATTGATATGAAATGAAAGAAAAAATGAGCAAGCCTTCTTTTTGTGTGTGTGGGTGAGTTTTGAACACTTGCTTACTTGTGTATCATTTTAATTATTTTTCCTATCATCCATAGGCTATAAAGTGAATATTAAAGACAATACAATAGAAACAGGTTGTAGCCCATTACCTAATATACTACAATCTGGTATTCATATTAATATCTCATCATTAGGGGGACATACAGGTATGTTATATGTTTATAATTGAAAGCTTGGTTGCCATTGTCATTTCTATGAATCATTAGATGGAGAAATTGAGTAGGGGCCACAGAATTGTTAAGGGGACCCCCACTAAAAACGCCACTGCTGGTTGTGCTAGTTAAAAATTCTTTGTGGTTTGTATTGGGAGTTTTTTTTTTCAATTTTGAACTTTGTGGCATGTATTGAGAGTTTTTGAAACATTCTGAACTTTGTGGCTTGTATTGGTTTCTTTTTTTAATTCTGAACTTTGTTTCTTGTATTGGGTGCTTTTTTTTAAATTCTGAACTTACTGTCATGTATTGGTTTTTTTCTTTTAATTCTGAACTTTGTTTCTTGTATTGGGAGTTTTATATAAATTCTGAACTTTGTTTCTTGTATTGGGAGTTTTATATAAATTCTGAACTTTGTTTCTTGTATTGGGAGTTTTTAAAATTTCTGAACTTTTTGACTTGACATTTGTCCCTAAGATGAGAAAAAAAAAATTATAAAAAATTTGGATTGATAAAATATATTGATCAAGAAATGTCCTAAGAAAAAATGTGAGAAATAAATTTGGTCCTATGCTACCAGGAAAACTCATAGCTAAGGGTAATTGTGGCAAGTCATGTTTTTTTAACCTTATGCATGATATTTATAATTAGTAAACATGAATAAAGTTTTGCATTAATTTTGTCTTTTTTCGTCCATTTAGGGGAAATTATCTACAAGTTAGATTGTCCTGCCATAGTAACAGATCTATCATCAAGACAACTGCTCTATCTCACTTTCTCTCAAGTTATGGAGATTGCCTCACATTTAAAAGGATACAGTAAGTGTTATTTAAATTCCACTACTTTCGATTCAATGATTAAATCAGATTTGTTTTTTAGTTTGTTTTAATGACATGAGTTTAAAAAGAATTTGTAATTTACTGATATGTAACAGTACAGAAACAACCCATTGAACTAACTTTTAAATCATCAATTGAAGAGACGGATTCACCATCCATTTGACTAATTGTACCCTAGTATCAGAAACAGGACCTTTTAGCTAAGCTAATCAGTAATAGTGTTTACAGCTCATGGTCGAAATTTTTTTAGCCTTCAAATTCATGTGTGTCTAGAATTATCTTTTCTGTGAAAGTTAAAATGATGATGCATCTTTTCTTAAGAAATCTAATCTTAGTTTGAGGTATTTTGAAGGAGTTATGCGATTTTTGTACATTTCTAGTATTTCTGAAGACTATTTACATATATTTAAGACTAAAACCTAGAAACTTGCCACCCTCTCCCTTTAAAATATTTGTACTTCTGACCTACATAACTGAATTTAGAGAAACAAGGTTAACATTGTAAATTGTATTGCTATAACAACATTTCATATAAACTGGAGCTTGATTATTTTAATTAACTCAACAGAAGTATATAAATAATTGTCTTATTATTTGAATAGAAGATGGAGAATGTATATTATCTAATGTAGAATTTAATATGATAACTGGTAGTAATAAAGATAGAGAGGTACCATCTTGGCTTCAGGTAAAAACACAATGAAGTTTCATAATGGTGGTTTTATTATGGTTTCATTCAATTCAATTCATTGATGCCTGAGCTCTGCTGAGGCTAAAAGGCCTGTTGCTAATTGTAATAATAATGTTTCATATTGAACAAACCTGTAACTCATTGGCGATATGTCAGAAAATATCAGAACAAACAAATGATGTTAAGCCCGAACGTCTTGCAAATCCTACTTGGATGCTATTATTGATTGACAAAGATTTAATTACATCTTCAAGGGAGGTAATATTTATAAATTACAGATGTAGGTCAGTATTTTCCAACACACTTCAAGGGAGGTAATATTTATAATTAACAACTGTATAGATGTAGGTCAGTATTTTCCAACACACTTCAAGGGAGGTAATATTTATAATTAACAACTGTATAGATGTAGGTCAGTATTTTCCTACACACTTCAAGGGAGGTAATGTTTACAAATTACAACTGCACAGATACAGGTCAGCATCTTCCTGCACACTTCAAGGGAGGTAATGTTTATAAATTACAAGTGTACATATGTAGGTCAGTATTTTAGATTACACTTCAAGGGAGTTAATATTTATAATTAACAACTGTACAGATATAGGTCAGTATTTTCCTACACACTTCAAGGGAGACAAGATCCGCAATGCTTTGTTATCAACAATAATTGTACAGATGTAGGTTAATAGATGCCTACATAGGCCCCCTAAGACATTTTTGCGCCCCCGAACCGACACCCTGGGCTATCTACAGGCCTGACCTTAGGTCAAGTTCACATTCACTATTAAAGAGAAAATCAAAAATCAATAATAAACTTTCACTGGAAAATAAATATTTAGTTCGTTATATAAATTAATATAAATATACTTTGTCACATAGTAACCCTAGTTCCTAAACTGTATACATTTCCTGTGGTCGAGTAATGTCCAACAGTTGCGGATCCACGTCTTTAAACGTTAGATAGAATTTGTAATCCGTCAAACATCTTAATGGTTTACTGTTCTGCTTTCAAGATAAAACATTCTGTAAATATGGTAAAAAGTCGCACAATTCTTTTCTTCAATTCTTTCAAACTTCTTCACAATCTGTGAAACTTGAATGATTTCTTTCCCGAAATCTTAAAAGATATCAATTTATTAATTGGGTGATATAAATCATATAAGAATTATTGCCTTAAATTAATAAACGTGTGAAAATAAAGTGAAAGTATCTCAAATGCATTTGTCACCCACCAAACAATTCATTAACAATTCAATCAAAATCATGCACAATGTATGATGCTTGTTTCTGATATTTTCGCAGCTCATCCCGATCAGATAGCTTCTGATGATACTATAGTTAATACTATAAATAAATACACAGGTCTTTCGCGTTTCCATCCTCTTCAACGGCATCTAAATTTACAATCGGTCTTATTTCTCCTGAGTCATCATTGCTGCCATTCCAATCACCCTGGTCGTCAGATCTGTTAATGAAGAATTTAGATATATCCAGAACAGGTTTTTCTATTATCATATACTGTGACAAATCTAAATGTTGGTTCTTTTGTTTTATTTGTTTCCCATGTTCTTCATCATTACATTACATTTTAACATTTAATAGGCCTGTTGCTAATTTTAATAATAATGTTTCATAATGAACAAACCTATAACTCATTGGCCGAAATGTCAGAAAATATCAGAACAAACAAATCATATTATGCCCGAACGTCTTGCAAATCCTACTTGGATGCTATTATTGATTGACAAAGAATTAATTACCGGTACAACTTCCAAGGGAGGTAATATTTATAAATTACAGATGTAGGTCAGTATTTTCCAACACACTTCAAGGGAGGTAATATTTATAATTAACAGGTTTATGTATTATCAGATACTGTGACAAATCTAAATGTTGGTTCTTTTGTTTTATTTGTTTCCCAAGTTCTTCATTATTACATTTTGGAATTATTTTTGGCAGATTGTCAGACATTTCCAGTTCTGCAGCACAAAGCAAAAACCGTAAAGATCCATTAGGAGTAAGCCAACTAACTGCGTTTTGCTTAGCAAGTCGTTCCTTTGTTGTCATTTTGCTTCGGTAGATCTGGAACGCATGCATGACTTATAATCCTGAGTCTTGTCCACTTGTTGACTTCTTGCATAGTTTCTGCTAGACTCTTTCTGAAAATTCCACCATAAGGAAAGTCTTGATGAAGATGGAAGTCTGGGATTAATCGATGCCATTCTCATTGGACGATAAGAAACAATGGACAATTTGACTAAGAAGATAATAATACGACCATTATCTGATGTTTTTGTCTGAATTTCATTCAATAAAAGTTCCAAGACTTCAAGTGTTCAGAGTGTTACAACTTACTACAAGTGTATATAGTATTGCTAAAATATCATGAACACAGTAAAGATATGTTAAAAACTCACCTTAATTATCAAAATATTTGATATTTATCAGGAATATATGATAATTTTGTGAAAATTGTCAGAGAAAGTCAAAATGCTGCTGTTTTCTGTTAAATTCAGAACAATCACTGATGACAATTGAAATGATGTCATCGGAACAATACGTCATAATGAAGTTAATTTAGATGTGTAAAACTTCCTCAATAATGCTTTTGGTCATCTTCATTTTTCAAGGTTCTGCAAGCCTAGCCTATTTCTAACCCTTGATCTAGCGAGCTTATTTTCTCATCATTCATTGGATAAATCGTGGATTTGCTTCTCTACAGATTACCAAGATTCATTGAAAAAAAAAAAAACAACAAAAATCAATAAAGGAATCAAATTGTAAAATGATTTCATATTGATATCTCACAGGTTGTTTAGAATACCAATGACTTTTGTATGCCATAAACGTAGATGGCCTACTACCGACATTAGGATCTGTCTGGAATCGCTATTATATTAAGAAGTTGGCGAAACATCACTGTTCTTGCGATGTCAAAAGTATAGATATGTCAAAAGGCTGAGATATTCATGGATTTTGCCCAAAGCAGAAGAGATAAAGTTCGACTCTACCTCATATTCTGCTAAAATGGATAATTTAAGCCTTTACTCTCTGTACAGAAAGTCAGCCCATTGAAGTTGTAGCTAAGGTGCCAAGCGTTATCCAATCTGAGTCACATGTAGGTCAGAATTCAAGGGAGGTAATATATGTTTAATAATTAACAACTGTTCAGATGTAGGTCAGTATTTTGGAATACATTTCAAGGCAGGTAATGTTTATAATTAACTGTACAGATGTAGGTCAGTATTTTAGACACTTCAAGGGAGGTAATATATATTTAATACTTAACAACTGTACAGATGTAGGTTAGTATTTTAGACACATCAAGGGAGGTAATATATATTTAATAATTAACAACTCTACAGATGTAGATCAGTATTTTAGACACTTCAAGGGAGGTAATATATATTTAATAATTAACAACTGTACATATGTAGGTCAGTATTTTTTAGAATACACTTCAAGGGAGATAATATTTGTTTAATTTTTTTAAATAGTTATCTGATAAAAGAGATGTAGGATTATATTTAAGTAATTTACCTGGTAATGCTACTGTGAATAAATTAGAAGCTATATTTGAAATGGAAGCTGATTGTAATGTTGATGAAATCTGTCTTATGAAGGTGAGAAACCAATGGAGAAGAAGAAGCTTTCTATTTCACAAGTTTGATCATTTTAAAAATTCTTTCTACTGGTCCATAGTCTGAATTTTTGCTACAATCTTTCTCAAATTATCCGTAACCATATACTAGATTGACAGAAAAATGGGAAAGGTTGTGTATTCATGACATTTTTGCATGTCAAGGTAAAGAATGCAAGACATCAATCTTCAGATCTGAAGCAGAGAAATTACTGATGTTATAACAATATGTAAAGTGCTGTAACTGGTTGGGCTGTACATCCAATACTGTTGTTAAAAGAATTGTATGTGCTAGACACTTCATGGAGGAGGTTTACAAAGAAATTATCTTTCTTCTCAATTTGTAAAAGAATCCATACAATATATAAGCTGACGCTTCAATTAGAAAACAAAGCTATAGGATTACATGGAAATTGACAAGTTGACATGTTGTAAGTTCTGTTAATATATAAGCAAAATATTACTATATGAGATATGACAAATATGTTCTATTTATCAGGACCCGGTGAGTAGAAACAACAGTGGTATAGGATGGGTGTTGATGTCAGATGCCAAGTCTGTAGAAAAAGCTATTCAATTCTTTCAACAGGGAGAGGTAGGAATTGGGTTTCTTTTTTAATTCCACCTTCTTTACGTCAAGCTATAATGAACATCTGTAAATGTAGCGATTTAATTGGATTGTATGATAGCGAATACAGCCAATCGGAGGTCTCGATAGAAAGTCTGTTAAATATAAGCCAGTTTTTCAGTCGAGGGCTCTGATTGGCTGTTTTTGCTAGTGTACAAATCAATCTCTGCATACTCTGATACAAGAATGGTGGCTATTGCAGTCAAGATATTAGATACAGTGCGTAATAGCTTGACATTGTGAAGATGATCTAGGGAATCAGGAATAGGTTTGGAAGAAAGCATGTTGAACCCCATGACACTATTTTTTAGCTATAGGTTTTGATATAGACTTATATAGATATATCAAAAGTTGATAATTCGTCAAATTCTTCTTGTATATTTATATTAAGTTGTTGTATTTTGGACAGGCGAAAATATTTGGTCAACCCTTTCTGATTTCAAGAATACAAGTTAAACTCCATGATTCAGCCAGTTTAGAAGCCGAACAAAAAGCAAGGTTTGTGTTTGTTGTTACCTTATTTGATGTCAAGGTAAATTTTTGAGGCATTGAACTCTAGTCTGTGAATGCTAAACATAATCTGATTTATTCATTCAATTTATGGAGTCAGAAACGGGAATTTTGATAGCTAAGCTAATCAGAAATAATAGTGTTCACAGCAAACCTTTGAAAATTTGAGCCTTCAAATCCATGTGTGTGCAGAATTATCTGCGTTTGAAGTTAAAATAATACTCTTCTTTTATTGAGTCTTTCTCTAATCGGCGAACTATGACCTCTATAATGACTTAAATATAATTACGTCATTTTCTCCCTGGGGTCGTTATAATTTTTGAAATTTCTTTCTACAGAAAAGATATGGAAGAAAGATTAAAACAGAGAAAGATAGACGAGGCAGCACACAGACAACTTATTTTACACAACACAGAGGAATCATGGAAAAGACATGCTTATAGATTAGCCCATCCTGCTTATGCTGACGGTAGAATTTGGTAGAAACTCACTGATCGCTGTATATAAATATGATTCGGTATAAAACAAATGATAGTGTTACAGGAAAATCGTTGATCACCATTTTAGATTATATCACAATCACAGAAACTAAATCAAAATCGGCTTAGTGTTTAATTTACCAGAGGGACAATATGTTACAGTTTGGTCTGTTATATTTCCATATTCAATAGGCATGGTTATTTTAATATAACTGACTTGAACATTTGTTTTGCTGTGATATTGTTTTTTACTGAATTTTAGAAGGGTCCTCTCTGAAACCAGATTTTGTATTTAAAAATGATTGCGATAGAGCATCATAATAGCTTAATTTTACTCAGAATAGCTGTACTTTTCATCAAATAAAAATTTGTAACTTTCGCAATGATATTGTTAATAGTTAAGCAGTAAGATTGGACTAAATGAATGATTCCAAATAAAGAATAGCTCTGTATAATTATGCTACATATATATCTATTCATATATCGTCTCAATGTTATTCAGGTATTATTTTAGCTTGTTTTGAAATCAATACATGTATATATTTTTGAGTTATTGTTTCAATTTAGAACCAGTAACTGGAAAATTATCATTAAGCATTAAAGAAACATGAATAAAATTCAATTATATATATAAAGGAAATGTTTTTTTTTTATGTCCCAAACCTGAGAGGTGAATAATTAAAAATCACAGCTAATTAAATAGAAAAAAATCTTTAATAGAACAGAAAACTTGCAAATATTAAGTATAGCACACATTTTAAAAGTAAATACTTAGTAGAACCTTGTTGTAGTGTGACTTCAAAATTTAATTGAGCCTTGGCATTTAAAACCATTTCCTCTATTATATCAAACTGTAACCCAAATACAGAACATATCAGAGAATTTAATACCAGTTCCTTTTGTTGACCCTTTGCTTGGAATAACTCTAAAACTTTTACCCATGAACGAAAATAAAGTCTTTAAAAATATCAAAATTATAATCGTTTGTTGACTCGAATGACGTAGAAATTCGTGGCTTATTTTTTTTTTTTAACCACACACAGTAATTTTGTCCAAACCATGTAGTCGTGCATCTTCACAAGGCTTATACCTTGACTCCTGTATCACGGGATGCAGCGATTTGATTTGATTGTACGCCAGCGAATACAGCCAATCAGAGCCCACGACAGAAAATTATGCCTGTGTGTCGACAGTCTTTTTGTAGACGCCTCTGATTCTCTGTATTCGCTAGTGTACAATCCAATCAAATCACTGCATGTGCAAGCTTCTGTGATACAAGAAACGCAGTCATTGGAATCAAGATGTAAACCTAAGGTCATAATAGCTTGCCATTGTCAAGATGGTAGTTGTGTCCAAAACAAAATTATCAGTAATCTCCTTCAATCATCGAATGTTAATTTACCAGTAATAAAGTTACCCAAGGCACCGGCATCGTCTGAACGGAAATATTCCGCTGATAAAATGGTGAAATATTCTAAATCTATTTTCTTCTCATGATTCTGAAAATAGAATGAAAACATTGGTTTCTAGAGGTTCTAAAAATACTTTTCCAAGATTTGAAAAAAAAATCAATAAAAGAATTCAAGAAAGGGTCCTTGCCTCTGTAGGTGGTGTTGAGTCAACTCGTCGACAGTTAATACTTGTCTGCAAACCAAAAGACTCGTCCACAAAAGTTTATTACCAAATGTGTTACGTTTATTTTTAAAAAAAGGTATTAACAACACATGACCGTACCATATAGATGTTTATTAAAATTAACACCGGAAAAATATTTTAAAATAATATTTGTGTGTCGACGAAGTTTTAGCTTCTAAAATCATGATTCCAACATCCCGATCGTCGTTTGTGGCTAAAGTAATTCAAGAAAAATCGCTGGAAATTGTATTTTGTATTGTATTTTTTTTCGAAGAACGTTGGATCGGAAAAGGCGTAAGCTATGTGTCCTCATACACATACAGAGACCAGTCTTTGAAATCCATTAGAAATCGAACTTACCCCTGAAAACATGAGGAAGGCAGCTCGGGCATCTTTAGGAGGAACTCCAAAATCGGATAAAACATATTCATATTCTTCTAAATCTACAACACCATCTCCTGAAAGAATGGCACAAAGACTTGAAAGTTATCTGTATCCCAGAGTAATCCCACAAGCCCAAGTAATGTCGCCACAGATGCAAACCTAATGGACGTTTCTCGGGTTTTCATGCCTATCTATTAACAGACGAAAGCATGATTATGCGTTCTAGCCAGCTGGGAGAAATTGCCAAAGACCCCCCCCCCCCCTCTCTCAAATATAACCATTATGCGTTTATACCTTTAATAAGACACTATACTATCCACTGGATTAAGTTGTATTATAGTAAGGAAGGAACTATAGCAACCTTATAGGGATAAACCAGTAAAGTCAGTTATCTGTTTCACCGCAACGCTTTCGGTAACTTCAAACGGTAGCCAACTTTGACATCAAATAAACAATATATTTAACAGTTATCATACTCATATTTTTACTTCTTTGAACAAATTTTTGGTCGAATTCGAAATGAGGCTTTTGTACATGTGTATCCATTTGAATTACAATCATGTCGAATGTCTTATATTTAAGATTAATTTGCCCATGTAAAAATTATTCACGCCTGGAGACAACAAATCTAGACAAAAATCATTTAGCATCTGATATAATTTCACAATTAGATTAACAAATTGGCTTTGAAGGGCAATATTCGTGAATGTACATGTTCGAGACGAGATTGTTGAATATAAGTTATTTTGTAATACAAAGGTAACTCAAAAGGTGCTGTCTTCATTGGTTAATCTTGCGTGATCCTAACCTGACATGAATCTGTGAGCAGATATTGATATGCACTCTTCAATGTACGTATATTTGTCAAGGAAAAATACCTAATACGTTGACATTAGCAGGATGGGTTATAAGAAGCAAGAATGGACCCACATACATTTTTAGTTCGAATCTTTGAATCTTTATATGAGAGTAAAAAAGACCTTCCTCGCTTTACCTGTTCGATCATAGAGATTAAATTTATATTCTATATATTTCTCAAGCCATCCTGGTATTTTCATACCACTCCCATTTTCATTGGTGTTTTGCGCTGATTTGGCACATTCTGCATTAAAGTGTTCCCACATCTTCAGCTAAAAGAAGAAGGACAAATGTGACAATTTGACTTAAATCCGACTCCAGATGTTGTTTTAAAGCGGGTTACTTCGACCATTCGAAGATCTTACACGTCCTTCTTCAATCAATTCAGTCGAAGGTCTTTATTTTATACTTAACTATCAAGTTCCCGTCAAAGGTCGCCAAAGGTTTTACTGAACAGAACATTCGATTGGTGGAAACTTCGTCCGTTTCGGGAGCATTTTTAACTAGGCAGTAGCACAACTACCATGGATCTGGTTGAACCTAGTTTGCGGGCTCCAATCCTTAAGGGGGCTTCCACTAAAGTATACAGTTATAATCATATTAAGCAACCAGCGATATATAAATTAGCGAAATGCATTAACAACAGACTGAACATTTCTAAATATTCCATTAACAGGCATTAAATTGACTTACATGGGGCATGTTAAAAACAAAATCCACTTCAGCCAACGGCCCCGACTCATTTAGTTAAGCCACTGGTACTTCAGATCCTTGCATGAGGCTAATCTCTACCTTCATTACAATGAGAATTTAAATGCAAAATTCAGTTTAGATCTTTCATATTGTTTTTATACGTACCCAAAACTTTTTTCGGACAGCCTTATAATGTAAGAGATGAGTTCCTTACCCATTCATCTGTAGAAATAACTCCATCACAGTTACTGTCACCATCATCTTGAAGTTTTCTCCAAATCTGGATAAACGTCTCTTGTGTATGGATGTATTTTTTAGTTCCAACTTTCCAACCACTCATTTCACATACTTTCTGGAAAAAAATTAAAGTGGTTGCTATAGAGTACTGATGCATTGAAATGAATACCAGCGTCCAGTATCTATGTCTATTGCAGTCACTTACTGCAGTAGTTGTATCTGTCTGTTGCAGCCGATTATTAGTTGGGACTCCTACTTAGATCTCTAAGGACTTTTGTAGCCATAGTCGTATATGTTATTTCTAGCAATACTCTCTTCATTTACTACTCAAAGCCGTTCGTAGTAGCTGTAAGTTTATATCGCCCATGCGAAATATTTGATACAAACTGTCACCACAAGACTTAAGTGGTTCAGGGGTTAATGTACTCCACAGAGTTTTAGATGGAAAATCTATTAGTTTAAACCTGTCTTCAATTTTATCATTCCATTATCAACAAATTAAATTTCACTTGCAATACTTCTAATATAAGAATCTATTGCACTAAAGTACATTAAGCATGCACAAAATTTGAGATTTCCAATGTAAAAGCAATGAGAATGGATTCTGTTAGTGTGGTTTCTCATGACAGATCTGGGTGATAAACTCGTCGTTTCAATTTACCTGTCTAGCCAGATCAAAATCTTTCCATTCTAATTTACCATCTTTATTCAAATCTGGAATCGGAGAAAATTGCCAGATGAGAAATTGATTCTACATTTGTACGTATGTCTCTTCACGAACTGCTTCTGGCAATGAAATTTTCGTCGGCTTTTACTCTAAATTTCTAGAATTTTTTGGACATATTTGGAACTTTTTATGTGGACAATTTAAACCTTCTTATCTCACTTAATACGTGCTCAAGTCACTTTGTGATAGAAATTAAAATGTCCAGTGACTCTGTATACGTGTATATTTGAAAACGAATTCAGAATTAAATATTCAGAATGATTCATACTTACCAAAGAAGGTGTAAAATTCATGCATCAATTTCTTTTTCTGGAAATCACTTAGCTCTGGTTTAAACAAACCTAGTACACCACCCATACTCTAGATCTAGGTAAAAAAACATACACACAATGTAATCAATACAAATACATATTTTCATTGTGTTACAATCACAAAAATCAATTGACCAATTCGTGCTCAAAAAGTCAAGTTTCGAACGCATTATTTGTCTGCTTCGTTCTGTTCTTTAAAATGGAATATTCCTGTTTTGAAAGACTTGTAAAAAGCTTCCCGTTTTTTTAGCTTAATGTGGATTGAACAGGCATTTTTTGTTTGTTTTTGGCCTAATTATCTTTCTAAACGACTTATGAAATTACATATGCCAGATTGTAAATACTAAATCTCCAGTATTTGCAACATCCAACAACCAAATAGTCTAATTGCAAGAAAATTTTGTGTTGCAATTGTACATTAATACCAAACAGCATCAAGAAACTAGGTACAAAATTTATTCAAAAAAAAAATACTTACTTAATTATACAATATAATAACAATACCACCTTATATACAATAACAAAACAACAACAATTTATCTAATCCATATCTTATAACACATACATTTCTGCCAATGAAGAATCAATCCTGAAATTAAGGTAGATACGATCCCAAAAAAATCTCTAAAGCCAACAATTGTAACCAAACTTTATGCACCAGAACTAGGGAATTAGCATACAGGTAATATTGATTTGTCAACAAATATTAAGGTCTTACAACACCAGAAAAAATTGTTACACGTCATTGATCCGTCATAAATACTTTATGTTTCGTCGTAAAATTTAAATTTGCATACCATAAACATGTAGCTGTATTCAAAAATATGTATTAAAGTATATTAATATTGACTTTAAGTAGGTCAGCTGACATCATCCACGTGACATATTGAATTTAATCACATATGGTATACAGTTATATTGATATTAATATTTATTCTCTAATTGACGAGATTGTGAATATATCTACTTACAGCTGTTTACAGTAGCTCAGTAATAAATACAAAATAAGTAACAGCTTACTCTAGTTAAAGGACCACAATCCAGAAATTTCAATGAACAAATTTTTTAGCAATACACCATGTTCCAGCGCAAAAAGCATCAAGAAACATCTGTCATTGAAAATATAAATGTAAGAAAATTTTAAATTTTTAATTTCCATTTCCATTTTTGATTCTTTGAAAGATCGTTTTAATCTTTTCATGAACCATCAGATTTTCATAATATTTCTGCATTTGTTAAAACTATTTTCGAACTTAATTTCGACCCCCTAAAAAGTTTATTGAATTTAGTTTCCTTTTCAGAGGAAGTGATAAACATAATTGGTGATAATTATGGTGGCAATAGAGCGAAATTATTAATAACTATTGGTAAAGGATTGAAGGCAGACCTACTTTAAATAATTTTATTGTTTAAAGAGGTCATACAAATTGTATTACATGTATATGATTTTATTAATGAGTAAAACCTTCCTGTCACGCGCAACAGGATGCAGCCTGCAATATAGCCCATGCAAGTGCGTGTCATTCTTTATGTGACACAAAGCTGGATGCTTTAATACTTGCTTGATTGAGTTGATTTATGATAAATGTCAACAGCGATAGAAGGGATACAGTTGTCAAATTAATTAACTTTTCATATGATAAACCGGTCAAATTACAGATTGAACTGTCAAATTACACACCTGAGATCTGATGCGTCTACAATTAAAGCCTACAAATAAAATTGCAAAGAATTCTTACATTGTTGCAATTGATTGGCCTAATTAAGACGGGAACGCTTTGAAGAAAATTTTGTCTGACCATTATCAATCGACCGTCCCACTCTGTGAACCATACTTGCGATCTGGCGAGTGTCGAAAAACTTTGATTATTTCCAATTTTCCCCATCCGTATTATAGACTAGACGGCTATATCCCTTAATTTACTAGTTTTCTTATACACCACAAAAATGCATATGTAATATGTGCCTTAAATGCATGTATTAATATATCAATATGCAACCTGCAGCAACTTACATATCTATACGAAACAAGTAAGTGCTCTTTATATTTTGAAATTTTGCTTTCAGATTTCTTTGTTTACATCAAGGAAGTATCACTAAATTTACAAACGGTGCTTAGTACGCTAGATAGTTTTTCCGTTTCAATAAGCATACTTTCAAAACTGGGTTTTTAACATAAATTTTATATTTACTGGGCGGTTTTTCAGATAGGGTGTGTTTTTATCAAAAACTTGCATAGTTTTTTTGGGAAATTTGATGGGATGCCAATTATTCATGAAATTTCATAGATGTAATACAGACACATACGTAATCATTATCTATACTACAAACATCATTTGGTAATAAAAGAGGACAAACATGAGTTATCTGAAACCTATCCTTCGAATTAGCAATTTGTTTGAAAGAAATAAAACAGCCTTATAAAGTATTTATGGGTGATCAGATTCGCTCAACAAAATATGTCTGAATCTGATTTAGGATTTATGTTCAGACATTCAGTGTGATGTATGTTTACAGAACGGTCTGTGAATTTGAATATCTACTCCACTTTATGAGTAATTACGAAATGTTGTGCACAAGAAACCGTGTTTCGTGGGATTAATTCTTCTTATATGTAGGCTTTTAACTATCCATTAGCTCTTCCAACAAAGCCTATATCTCTATCACACAATATTATATATCAAAGTATTAAAAAAAGTATTTGTGATGCATTATATAATCTGACATTGGTGAAACATAATTTAAGCTAAAGAGCAAAGAAGGTCAACCCAAAAGTATTCAAGAACCTATTAAGCATAAAGGTTTGATCGTAAAATAAAATGCATTGTTTTTCTGCAAGTACTAATACTTGTAAGTCGTTTGTTTTTTACCATTCCAACCTATCTCAAGTTTTAAAGACTTGAATGTGGAACTGTCACTATAAGATGTGAGTTCACCGCGTGAAATCAGAAGCCTTTTCCCACACAAAATGACACTTCCAATATGATAATAGTAATATGAATCTGCAACGTGAAATTTCATAAACATAGAAGACTGGATTCAATTTATTATTATACTATTAAATTTGACATGTCAAAATTCACATATTGCCTACGTAATAGAATTCATATTGCATATTATCATTGGCAACTGTTATTATCCTTGTCAGATTTGATTCAGTTAATGAGTCAGTTGTCAAACGAATGGGATAGAAGAAAATGGTGACTATTGATTTGGATCAAATTAACGCTTCATTAAGAAGGAAAGTTCCAACTAACACCATTACTGATTGTCTCCACGATTTCCTGTATTCTTGTCCTAAAGACCTACTCAAGGTTCGGCTAATAAAGTGAACCCTTTCTTTCTAATCTCAATCCTTCAACTGGTTCATGCGATACCCACCACCAAAATCACATAATAATAGGTGTTCCTCATCTTTACATTGTCATGGTATTACGAAATGCGTCTGACACATTGACTACAATAGCCACCTTTTGTGATGCATTTAGGTAATGCAGACATTTGATTGTACGCTACCGAATACAGTCAAGCAGACTGTGGAAAGAAAGAGAATAAATATTCTAGGTTTAAGACATATTTCGTAAAAGGTGAATATTGTGAAGATGGGGTGTTCCTATTTCAAAAACGTTTTTCTCACGTAATGTGGAGTTCATCAGCTAAAGCTTCTAATATAAATACTTTCGACTTTCTTCGGTGAATCGAATTTTATTGATTATTATATTTTTGTGAATTAGTTTTAAAATAGTATTGACAGTGATATTAGAATAAGTTTGTGATGATGAAACAATAAACCTTTGTATGTTACATGTAATGTAACATAAATTCTCCCGAAAATGACCTTTGAGCTATATGGACAATTTGAAATAGTGTCTTTTTCTACATCTAAGACCACCATACTGCAATTGGTGTTGCGGTTGTGTATGTCTGGAATTACATATGAGTATAGTTAACAAGATAATACAATGAATTACATTAGTAGGCCAAGTCCTTAGTCATCCCTAAAAAATCATTAACCCAGCCCGAAAAGCAATACATAATTCTATATAATATAGCGTCTATATATGTTGCTATAATGGCGACAATTTCTATTACAATACACATTAATGTGAGAAATGATCTGCTTTGAATGGAAAAGATAGACCATTCTAATGACCTAGTACAACATAGCAGACTCATAAATTAATAATTCCTTTTTATCATTATCAAAAATAAATGTATCAAATTAAGGAGAAATGTGTGGGAGTAGTACACTTAAAGATACATTGTCCAACACAATAACATAATATGGTAACAACGAGCGATTCTGTCCACATAATACGCATTGGCGGAGCTAGCCTCTCGAGACTGGTGGTACATGTAAGGGGCAGACTGACTTAATAGAGGCCAACTGCCAAATACTGCGTCAGCTCCGTGCAAGTGTATAGAAGCAAACCTCCCATGAAGCGTCTGAAAGGGTTCTCCCCGACGAAAATTAATTAGATGCATTCTGGCACATTTTTTAGACCAAAAACCATACAAAATTCAAATTTTTAAATTTGTTCGAAAAAGAAGAAAAGAAACAACTATATTTAACCAGGATAATAACTTAGGTTAACCGGATTATCCGTACCAATTTACAGCTGGGTCGACTGCAATTATGAGTGAAGATGACTTATTCAAGATCATCAGACTATCACTATCCGATCGAAATTTAACCCACAGCCGCTAAAAGCCGCACAGGAAGAGGCAACGTTAACGGTAACAACCCTGAAAGAGCACATATATTACCATTTGAGAAAGATCTTTATCATCTGTATCAATTTACTTTTACATGAATATAAACCATAGAGTGCTCATGAATAATTTTGATTTATGTCCATGTTATAGATATGACCCATGAACATAGCATATCTGACCAACATCAAAGAGCACTGTGTGCCTTTTAGCTAATTTCACGCGAGATAAATCTCAAACTTCAAAGAAATGTCACTCTGTATCAATGTATATGTAAATGATAGTATACCGATGTTTCGAGTAACAGGAAGACCTTGTGGTTCGTTTTGGGTTAATACTAGAGTTGTTGCCCTTCTGCTCTGACTTGCTTACCTTGATTGTGATTGAAAATGCATCATCTTCTGTGAATTCGAAATCGTTTTTTGCCTTATTTTGCTTGAAAGTTGTCCTCCAAGTCTCCAGTGTCAGCGCCTGCCACCTGAGACTTGGAGGACAACTTTCAAGCAAAATAAGGCAGCTTTGTGGAAACGTCATAGGCGGGAGAAAGTTTTAGAAAAATATAATTGTTTTGGTGCAATCTGACACATATTTTAGGTGAAAAACATATAAAACTCTTATCGAAATTTTCATTAGAAATGAAGTGGTGGTACAAATGGGGGTCCGAACCATGAAGGGCGGGGTGTAGTTGCCCGTTGTAACCCCATTGGATATTATATACGTATTTATGCCAATTGTAAAGGAACTCGTATGAAAATATTAATTTCATGATTTTTTCATTACCCCTTTTGGTGCCTATCCCTTGACAAAACAAACCATTTGTGAAACTAAATTTTGTAAACTTAAAGTCCGATGACAAAGGAACTCAGGAATGGCTATAATTAGATTAATTTGTGAAGGAAAATGCTATGTTTTACATTGATAATATAATAAATATTCTTTTCTCAACATGAAATCCATCAAAGCAGCTTACGTCTCACAAATATCGTTTCCTGTTTGTTTTCTGCCCAGTTCCTTGTCGCTTCACATTATCTTTGATCGTTTGCTGTTTGTACTGGTCGTTTCATGTTATAGTAAGTACGACAACCCGTAAACGTTAACAATCCACTGTCCGGGCAAAATTTTATCTCAAATCATACTGCATGGCCATGCCTATCTTCATTAACCTTAAACAGTTGCAGAAAAAATGACGTAAAACTCATATCGTTCAAATTTGAAGTAATAGATTGACATATAGTAAGGAAAGGCTATATCATAATTGATCATGAAAGCGGTAAGTGTTATTTTCCATGTCAGCTAATTTAACACAGATTTAGATAACATAATTAATTAATTATTAATAATCAAAGTTTCTTTGTCAGCTCAAAATAAATAGCTTAGAAAATGAACAGTCTTCATGATTGAGCAATTGTTTTTCTGATCTACCGTGAGATCATTCGGTTAGAAATATCTGAATATTTGCACTTGCATGATTTGTTTGGCTTTTGTTGTTCAGTTCAATTTAAAATACTTCATTAACCATCATAGTATTTGCTGTTAGTTTATTTTATCTCTGTGGTGATCAATTAATTTTCATGACTGATTTTCACCGAAATGAAATGGTGTTTTAAGTCTTACTTTTCATCTAATAAAGGTAGACAACATAATAAATCATGCGTAGCGCATTTGGAAAATTTTAAGGCACAGCATTTGTCTATTATGACTTTCCAGAATGAAGATATGACATGCCGCGTAATATATATTCATTTCAACAGGGATTATATAAAGATTTGTCGGTATTTCTTGTGCGTCGATGCAAAGATTCGATCTAAAATAAAAATCGTGCTGAAGCCACAAATCATCACAATTGTCAATGAAAAATACGATCGTTTTTGTTGTGTTTCTTGTGGAATAATTTGTCATAGCACGCCTTACGTCAGGATTCAAATTTCAAAATTTGACAGGCCTTGATGAGATATTTGTCATAATCCGGAAACATATAGGGTTAAATTAGGTTTCATTACCTTAAATTTGTCACAATTGACAACATCAAGACAATATTTAAAATTCTGAATATAATTATAATTTATCTATAGTGAAAGTATATCGCGGTGTTAATTTCTAAGCCATATGTTAACTTAGTAATATAATCGATATAGAAACATTACCCTTCTCCACATTAAATGTTTTCTGTTTTCCTTTTTTCATTACAAACTTTGTAACTCTTTGGTTGGTATGTCGGCAAAAGGTAGAGAAGCGGATACATTTCACTCAAAACTTATATCGATCGAGTTGCAAAAATTAGAGATAAAGTTTGCACATGCGTGATACGGGTTCTGAAGCAGACGGCTTTGGAAACGTGACTGATTCAAATGTTAAAATAGTTTTCAACTTGTTGGTGGAGCCTTAAATATAAAATTCAAGGAAATGTGATTATATTGAAGGTAAGCAGATGTCCATTCTTCAAACTTTATGTAACTTGCCAGTAACCACTAAACACATTTCAGGTCAAGACAAAACAAACATTGCCGTAAGTTTTTGAACCGTATATGCAGCTGAATATAAAGCGTCGTTTATATGCAAACTGTAAGATACCTATATTTAAAACCAAGTAAACCAGGTGCATAGAAATAATCCATTCGACCTTTTTGAAAAGCATCTCTTTTTAATACCGGAATGTTTGCCAGGTACATTTTAACCTTTACGTTTCCTGTAACGGAAGCGTATTCTTAGCCGCATGCACGAGCTAAATCCAGAAAAACCATTTAAGATATGCATTTGTGTGTATGTTTTTTTAGCTAGCGCATGTAATTTCTGCCAAAATACCTTTTTAAAAAGCAACTTGTTTTAATTGAATGTCTGTTAATGAGGTGTAGGTACGTTTTAACCTTTACGTTTCCTGTAACGGAATGAGTATTTTGAGCCGTATACACGAGCTAAATTCGGAAAAACCATGTGGGATAGGAATTTGTTTATACGCTATTTTAGATCATATAGCGCACGTGATTTCTGCCAAAAATTGATAAATCATATTGAGACGCCTTTCACGCCAACTGCATTTATCACGACCATACTTAAGAATTATGTCTTTATGTTTCTTTGCTATAGGAGACAATATTCCAGTTGTCAGATGATGACTCAAACTTGAAAGTTTTTTTTGTGGTTTCCTACTTTAAATTCATTTTCTCTGCCGTTATATCAAAGACATTCTTGTTTCCTACTGACAGAAACATTGTGGAGTATAGAAATGCGTGTAGAATACCTAATGATATTGTGATGTATAATTGCATGCTATCATAAACGTTAAGACTGTAAATGGGTTAATATCGATGCATAATGTCAATATATTAACAAAAAAGTACTGACATAATATTATGAAATAGAGGCGTGTTTTGGTAAACCGTGACGAAAGTATTTGTCGGGCGTTGTAACATACGGGCACACTTCTGTTTTTTTTGTTTTTTTGTGGGTTAGTGTTTTACGCTAATCTCTTTAATCAGTCACCCAAAAAGGAGTACATGAACAGGTATCTTTAAAGCGTCTTGTACATTTTGAAAAATTTTTGTATGATAAGCAAATTGAAATAAAGTTAATTAAATTAAATCTGTCAAATGCGCAATATTTGGATTAGGTCGATGTCTTGATTATCAATGATTATAACCTATTAACAGTAAAGCTTTTAAGGACTCGTTGGTTTTTCTTTTATACCTCCGGTACCAGGAAATAGCGTATTTAATTAAGGGGTACAGGGGTCAGTGGCATAGCCAGGGTTTTATTGACAGGGGTGGGGTTATTGTACTCATGTAGGAAGCCAGAGAAAAACATCGAACGAGTTTTTGATGTGAAAGTAGAAAGCATTTTTTATGTCCCAGTAGAGGGAGGACACGTTCCTGTTAAGTTCCAAAAGTACAGCATCTTTTCTTTTATGTCAAGGATTGCAAGGAATTTTACAAAAAAGTACTGTGAATGGGCTAAAAGGTCACTCCCGCTAGTGTTCATGAAAACATTCAAAACCCATACATATACTCCTCCTTATTGATGTAATATGTTCAATTAACCAGAAAACGCGTCACTTTTGATATTCCGTACGTAGAAAAGGGGAATACTCATTCGGTTTAACAAAAATTTATCAGCTACTGAACTATCGATGTTGTTTTTCTTGAATACTGTATATTTATTTGTCAAATTCGAAATCCGTCGAGTCTCAAATATCACTTTCTCGTATTAATCCCACGCTTTAATGTTATTAACTATCAGCTATGAGATGATCGCCTGATATTTACTAATTATCTCAAACTTCAGAAAACATCGAAAAAAACTGCATTGTTTCTAGATAACAATTTTTAGTTTGATATGTCAGAGGTCTGCATAGCGTTAATTCATACTTATCAGGGTCGTAATAAGGGTCTTTTTTTCTGTAAGGCAAAATCTTTTCTTTTATGTCTATTATGTATTATATCGTATTGCTTTCAGTTGCTTTTATCGTGCATAGGGTAATTAATAGTGTTCGTCTATTTTTCATACCCATCACCTAAGAGTATATAATATTATATAATAATACTTCAAATATTTCACTCCCTTAAGTATCTAAGTAATAATAAAACCAAAGTTGAAAAAACAAATTTATTTTTCATTAAATCAAACAATATTACTAAGTAAGTGTGGTAAGTTCTAACAGACAACCTTCATTTCCGGTCACAGCAGTCAGTAGTTAGCTGTATTCAATAAAGAATATGAAAATTTTACAAGAAGTCACGACATCGTTTTGTGAACAAAATATTCTATCTAGTCAACTCCCGGAGTTTTAGGCTAAATAGGAAATTTCATTATTTTGCCATAATACATACTTACCACTTCCCATACACATTACGAGAATGGTATCTGTAGGAAAATTCTGCTCTACAAACCGATACTGATAAATAGTTTCATAGTTGAACTGTAGACATTTAGATCATAAAATGGAATGAAAAGAGATATAAAAAATATGGAAGGGGATATAAAACTAAGCTTATTTATAATGCCACGTTCATAAATCACATATCCTTTTCTTTTATAGCTCCATATTGAACAAAAACAATTTTAACTGGTGTTCTGGGATTTCTGCTTTAAATACACAAATAACATAATACGGTGCAACGCAACACAATATATACCCAGTCAATTACTGCATGCAACATAATAAGCTACTAAGTAATAGGGTAAATCGACCATCACACCATAGCGATCACCAGTTGCGTATGGTGGCGAGTAACGGTAATACGTTTCCAGTTGTGAATTGCGTTCAGATGAATTAGTCGGATAATCGGATACAGACACTTCATTTAAATGCTGTTAGTAGCTAGATGCTTCTGAGCAATCTTTTTTTAAATAGGTTATTGGAAAGCTGATTAACGGATAACTCCTTGGGCATCTCTTTTTAAACGCTTATTCGGATTTCGTAGTCCTGCCCTTTTCAAACTGAACAACGAGTTGCTTGGTCATACCTTAACAACGGTTATTTGGATTAATAGTTCAATCAGAATACAAAATGTCTCTACTTAAAACCAGTTAATGAGTTTTTATACCCATGTCGCTTTTACCTTTAGAAAGGACACTAAAAGCACATATTGTCTGTTTAAAACTGACACACTGTAATGTAAATTAATGCCTGGTCCAGATTTTATTCCCCAGACCAAATATTAATCTAGATTGGTAAAATCTGACATTTGATCTGAGGGATCTCAATGTGAATTTCTATATCAGATACTTTTTTCTCTTTTCCCACTGTCACAATAATTACTACCTTGCAAACCATAAATGGTTCTATATTTTGTGATCCATTGACTCAGAATGTGAATGCTTTTAACCAAAATCATTCTCTTCGTTGCCTGGCATAAGTAAGTTCGTGTTAGAATATGAAACTCATATTTTGTAAAAAAAGAAGAAAAAAGAACAAGACTATGGTGGAAATGCTGACTACAAAACTCCAGTAACAATAAATAAATCGAGTAGAATAACGATCCAAATCGCAAAATGAAACCCGAAATCCAAAGCAACATTGGTAGCACCTAATGAACTTTTCGCATCAGGTAGTTTAAAGTTGAAAGAGTAAACTAAACTTTTTTTGGATTATGTCGTTGAATTAATGCGGAATGGCGACACAAGTTGACATAATCAGACCCTGAATATACAACATTCATCATCTTGACATCCTCTTAAAATCACCAGGTATTGTTTACTTGTCCAATGGTTTCAAACAACTGATACAAATTGTTTAAGAGTAACATTATATCTGCTTGTTTGGATTAAAGTTTTATAAGTAGATGGAAAGGATCTATGACAGGAAGAACATCATAAAAAGTCGAATATTAACTTAAAAATCCATTAGCGCGGCTACACATTTTAAAACCTTTTTTAGAAATATGATTTATTACTTTACAGAGAATATCATCGCATAAAATCTTCAGTCTACTGATACTTATCTAATCATTAAATCAGCCCTCATATTCCATGCCAACGAAAAAGGACAAATTATTGGTGGGCAAGGACCATGTGTAATCTCTGCAGATAATCTCATTGATACTCGTAGCTTGGACTGTCTTGTCTCTCTACATATAATAGCTCTTCACTCCATATAAACATACTCTTGAATTTGAGTTTCAATGCTTTTAGGTTTATCGTAGGAATTTCCTTCAATTCAGGGAATGCTTATTCGTTCACAACACACGATTCCGCTCCACAACTATGTCTTCACTCGGCATAGCTTTGGGTCTATGATGCTAATATATTCTGGATGTTATTTAGTACAATCGACAATACCTAATTACCATAAATATTCCATAACAATGATGAAATCTCGGACACATCGCGGTATGATTTAAATGAATGAATGAAATCTCCTGACAATAGATCGTTACTGTTTACCAGTCACGAAATATAATCTGAAGTTAGTTGTTATGCCAAGTTTCGTGAGCGATATTCAGAACTTAAGTATACATGTATATGGCACAAGACGAAACAATGTCAAACATTAACTCATATCAGCCTAAATGGATACATATTTAAGAGAAATTCTCTATTTTAGGTCTTTACGCTTTCAGGTGTTATGTTTCTATTGAAATTCCACAGGGAGTCTTTTGCTTCATAGCTTCCTAAAACACCATTGGAGTTCTATAGAATGTGAAAGCATGTGGTTTAATAGTAGATTTACGTGTTAGATGGGAGTTTTTAAAACAGTTCGGCATCCATCTGTTAAAAAGTGCACAGTTCTGGGTCGTGATATACATCTCTCTCACCAATCCCCTATGACTGATGACTTCTACTAATTCAGTTCTTTGATCTCTAAGACTCCAAAATACTTAATTTGTTTCCGTTAAGCAAAGTAATTCTGAAAATTGTATTTTGGTAACATGGAGATAAATCTGGCTTTGTTTCTCGCCAGAAGTTGGCCTGATTTCTGTATCTAGTATTGGTGTCAATCACGACTGATCTGTGATAAGGGGATCGATAATTACAGACGAAATGAGAAACACTTACGACACACAATCAAAGTTCAAAGTGATCTTTATTACTGGGTATAAAACTTTGAGCATTCACAAGATTTAATCTGCACTAGTTTCTGACTGTTCTATGTGGATGTAAAGAGGTAACCAATTACCACCAAGTCGTTTTTTCAAGAATTCTGGTTTGTGTGGTAATTTTTTTTATTTTAATACAAAACGCAATTATCCCTAATTTGTATTGAAAGCCGTTGTCTTCTTTCAACTGTAAAACCTCACCAATCGTTGAACTGAAGGAAACTGGTGCTTATTGGTGGATGGAGGGGTACACGTCAATGCTGAATACATATTACTGAATATTTGTACCTGCATTTGTAACCGTAATCTCAAATATATTAATTTCTGAGTTTGTATCACTTCCGTTTAACAGTAGGATTACAATCTTTTCAATGAAGCCTTTAAACTATGCTATCGTGGTTATGTATCGAACTTAAGAATTAACATTTGAATTGCATGAATCTCGATATTATCTTTTTAACTTCATTATAAATCAAAGATATAATTTCCGTTATGTGACAAAAAAGTCAGCTATTATCTAAAAACAGACAATCTTACGTGTATTTTGAGAAAATGAAAGGAAGATAAAAAATATGAAAGTGACATTTATACAGATTAAGACAATCTATATGGAATATAATAATTATGTTAAAGCTCTTATTATAAGAAAAGTGCTATCGTCTTCAATGTTTTTAAATATTTATCATTGTTTTCAAATTATACTCCGAATAACAATACCGTTTTCGAACGCAACTAAGAAGTGGTTCGGTTGCGCTCGGTACTAATGGCCACTTTCATAATTCGCAAACATACGCAACATGTTATCGCTTAGGTAAGGGCACCTTTGTAATAAGAGAACCGATTTTGAGGAAACCATCGAAATCTTCTGTTACCATAGCACCCTCGTTAAATTCTTGGAAACAATTGTTTAAAACTGACTGAAAGGTAGCTTACAAGAGTCCACCAATTCAGGAAATGATCTGATGCATAGAGATCAAAGTTCCCTGCTACAGTCCGTGTAGGATCAGAGGTTGCTAAAGTCACACCCTCATCCTGGAAAGGGTACATCGCTCCTAGTGACAGAGCTTATGGTCATATTGGGATCTTCAATATGCTATCTCTTTTGATCATCGGGATGTGGCAGAACTGTGCTTGCCAAAGTATCACCAAAAGCAAATAAAGAATTCAATCTGCTATCTTCTGTATTTAAATTCAGATTATCTGGTCTAGACTCATCCATGGTTCGATCTATTACAAACCAATTTCTATTCCAAATTTTCTGACCAATTATGTGTAGGTTACCATTGAAGTATAAAGTGGCTTTCATGTTTTGTTTCTGTTCGTATCCGATTTGTGTATTTATAACATGTAGAACGTTCAAATCATAGGTAACAATGTCGTATAAATAAAAAAATTAACAATCTCTTTCATGCTCCTTGAAAATGTTAAAATAATTCCAAACATCTGGATTTTTCGGTTTGTCGTTCGTTTTTATCATAATATAATTGTATAAACCTGATTTCAAAATGTTGGCTGATTTCTTGTATGGTGGTCCTTTCTGAAGCAGTTCTGTCTCGGAATTATTGGAGCTAAAATAAAAAATACGATACCGGTACAGGCTGTAAGAAGACCTAGAATGATGCGATCATTTTCTGACTCAATTAAACTGCTTACTATCATACGTAAATCGGTCGGAGAATTGATTGGATGAAAAAACCTTTATGCTTCTTCTATAAGAACCTTTAACCTGAAATTCACTTGGACCAATCTAACTTGTGCAAGATGTTGTGTTTTAGATGTTGTGCTCTATCGCCTGTCAGAATCAATTGACCTCAATATTTGGAATATCATCTCGACCAAGTTTAATTATATCTTGTTTATGAGTAATCGATGGACTATCCTAATGAATCGGATATAGGCATGAAGTTGACAGGGGAACCATTTTCCTCTTATAATTGGATCAAATAAATTACATATAGATCAATGACGTTTAAACTATAAAAACACAAAATTTAAGAAATTTCGCCATTCTATGTGGATATGATTTATGGTTTCAATATTTTTCATTTAGTTTTAATGTTTTAAACGACTATTTGTTCACGAACTGCGAGCAATAAAATAACATGTTACTTGAAGCTTAATATTATATTATACAACAACTTCCAGTACGGTTTGTGATATTCTACGTGTACTAACTGTTTGACAAGGATTTGAGCAGAAAGTAAAATATGATGTAGAACGTTTAAATCATGATGTTTGTCGACTTTTCAAACTTCTAATTTCCGATAACTTGTTCTATTCCCAGACTTCTTATGGTATGTAAACATTTCTGTTCATAATTGATTTACAGTAGAGGTTCAATTCTAAGAAATATTTTCGACGTATCTTGAAATCTTACGATCATTTTGTAGTATTGCTAGAGAAGTTTCGAGACGTTTACAATGAGTCCATCGCATAGGTCGGGTTCTAATGAATGGCGTTTTAAGAATCCATAATTCTGTCCCTATGCCCAATAATAAATGAATACGTAAGGGTGAGATAGGACATAGCAATAGAAACTCCCCTGGTTCTTATATTGGTTTCAGTTCAATGAAACTTTGTACCGTTGATGAATGTATAGCTCAGAGAAAATAAACATAAACAAACGCCAGTCCAGTCTTTGAGTTGAGCACGTTAGCGAATGATAATTTACCAAACTTTGATTAGTACTGGCATTTGGGACCATCGTTAACAGCGATATTATTTTGTTATACTACAATATGAAACTTTATGCGAAAAAAATTGACCCAGTGCACTTTATCATTCTATTGTTAATTTAATTGAATATTACAAGTGTTGCTTTCAAGAATGATACCGATTGAAAATTAAATTACCCCAACTTTTTGTAGGTAGACCCTTCCTTCCTCATATCTCTCTTGGACTTATCATTGTTCTGTATTAAGATTATTTTTGAGCGATAAAGTTACCTCCCCTGGGCTCAATTCGACCTTGGAGACTGAGAAATCTAAATTTCTGTTGACTGCACGCAAATGTCGGCAACTGGTAGAACCTGCATGATCAATCGCTGGAATTAGTCGACCTGGGACCATTGACGGTTTAAAATTCAAGTTGACGCCAGGTTATCTTGCTCTGCGCTCTATAAAAATTGAATCGGACTTTGCGACCACCCAGGTAAAAGTAGATACTTGTAGTTAGTCAGTTTTCGATTTGAGTGCTTCAACAGCTTCTTCAATGTCGGCCGATCCGATTAGATGCTTTCACTAGGTCGACCTAAGCCTGAAGAAAAGCCAAAAGATGTTAATCCTGAAGTAGAATCAATTGATCCAGGGAGAAGTGTCATTATGTTACTCACTTTCAGATTGTCTTAAGCGATGCCGTCAAAGGGTTCCACATTAGAACTTGGCCATCAAAGCTTTCTCTTGTCCGAAAGACGCAGAATCCAATACTTTATTCATTCATTTATTAACCTTTATCACATAGTCTATACAGTTAATTATATTAATTTGTTTACCATATCAATCAAATAGCTATAAATGCTTTCATCCTTGAACCAGATTAAACACGACAGAAATAGTTCTGCCATGCTTCTAGTTCAAATTAACCTTATGAATTGTAAATAAACATTCAGCAGAACTATGGAGAACATTCACCATAGTTTTTAAAGAATTGGTTGTTATAGAACCTGGAAATGAAACAAATTTGTCGGAAACTGTTATTATCAATGTCAAATATTTGTCAGAGAGATGTGAACTTGGGAAGTAACTGCCAACTATCTTGTCTACTGTCAAATTAAGCACCTTCAATAATGGTTTTATTTTCATAATTGAATTTAGTTAGTTGTAAAGAAAAGACGATGAACTGGGTGGCCTGGTACTCAACACAACTTGACAACCACACACCGTTACAAATTTAATCAAATATCGAGAGAATAATAAAATATTACCCTATGTTGGTGAATCTGTAAGGGAAAGTTCTTGGAGTAATGAGCTACATGCTATCAAATTACCATAAAATATCTGAACCTGGCAGTTTCTGTTACAGTCCGGTTGTTATCCACTCCTTTTGTTTAATTTAATTACTACAGAATTTCACATGTTCGTCCTTGTCGATCATATCATATTGATTAAAAATACGTAGCTATATGGTGTCTCCTGAAGGTGTTCCAAGTTGGAGAGTATAGTCGGTAAGTCGAGACAGTTTTTGCAGCTCGATATAAGTCATTTAACTTAGAGTAGAAGTCAATTAATTATGACATCACGAAAGTTATTTCCACTTGCAATGGCATTATTTTCGGTCATACCAGTTTTAATCAACAGAACAGTTCTATATATTATCCATCTATTATTTAGACATAAAAAATAAACGAAAAAATTCTACACACGGCAAATATATGTGAGAAAATGTATGAGGCGAATATATAGCTTCTAAAAAGACATACATTGTGATTTTTGCGCCAGGTAGAGAAAACTTGAAAAAGAAACTGCATGTCGATACGGAGGAAAAGTGCATTTACGTTATTCAGATACGGGATAATCGTAAGCTTCAAATATCCGCACATTTGTTTTTATTTAATGAATAAAATTACCATGGTTTGAACTTTATCTTTAAACATTTGTTGGAAGATGTGCACGTAATATGAGTTTAGAAGTACAGATAATGTTTCACGTAAATTATCCACTAAATGTTTTTACACGGCAGTTAACACCTCGCAATTGCTTTTAATCACCATTTAGTGGAACCGTTACAATTCAATGCTAGTTGTTGCCATTTGTATGTTCACTAAAACTAAATATTGCACTAGCGCCTGGACTAACTATGTAAATTTAAAGGAGCACTATGGAAAATTTGGATGTTCTTTTTTTTTAAGATAAGGGACACATTTCTCTAGTTTTTGACTATCCGTCCTACTAGCCTTTTTATGGCGTTCAATTGAATGACAATGTGATGTGTTTGATAATCGAATACATTTAACCACCTCTACGTTAAGTATTATAGGGTATTCATGTATTACTATCTTCTTAGTTTTTATCCCTTGAGGAATCAGGACGTCCGCTGAGTCTGTGTTTTGAATAACGTTTACAGTCTAGGTGCAATATACAAGACACGGAAACAACAGTGTTAGAGTTAAATAGGTTGATAGACAGAAACTTTATCACTAAGTAATTCGACTCGTCATTGATATTAAAATACCAATCAAAGCAGATATACAGAGAAAAAAATATTAGCTTCAGATAGTGCTATAAGACACATATTTTCTTCACGACCAGCACTAAATATGACGTTAGTTATTTCATTCTATTTTTAAAGTTCTAAATTTAATGACAAGTCGAAAGATCAAAGAATAGGTTGAGATGGATGATTGAATCTTAAAGTCTATTCATGAGTGATTTCTTGGTAACTCTATAAGATCTTTCTGGGCATTTTTGGAAACCAGTCATGGGTATATCGTCTCATTCGACTGGGTAACCACAGGCAACGTAAGAACTTGTACAATAAGTAATATGATCAGAGACTAGATTAAACTTTATATTAGCTTGAAATAATTATTGGATGAAAGAAAGCACAAATAAAATATGATGGAATTTGAAAGGATCAAACAAAGTATTTGGCTTCCATCAAATACCTTTGACATATGATACAAGTCTAGCAAAGTCACAGAAAGTCAGCTCTGAGACTCTGGAATTCGATTTCCTAAAACAAAATATCTCTGGTCAATAAAAAGTTCTTCCACAAACAATATTACACAATAGAAATATCTCAAAACTCGTATTCCTTCATTCATTCAACTAGGAGATCTAATTAATCGTTTTTGAAAGGAAAAACTAAATTGTCTCGAAGAGCAGAAGTTTGTACATAATATACTTGTTTATGTCAAGTATTGACAGTTAGGAGGCAAGGTTGCGCTAACTTAGTTTGAATACTGATGCACAGTGCCTACAATTACAAATGCAAATGGAAAAGCAACCTTCACTGTTTTTACAAAGCAGATACAACCAACCCATATTGAAAAAAAAACAGTGGCAATCACTGTGTTACAACTTGTTCTTCTGCCTTTTCAAACAAGGAACCCTTTTTTCAACCAACATTGACAGCGTTCGCGAGAGTTTTTAATCTCTGCGGCTGATGAGCAGAAGAGGTCCACACGGAAGAAATCAAGTGATCGCAAAGATTGCTCGTACGTGGTTGGACGTTAAGTAAATATGTTTTTTTTTATTTGGTCGGCCATTGGTCATCTTACAAAGATTGCAGGAACTAATTCTGTCAAGATATCAATCAATAGAAAATCGAATTCGACCTCGTTATACAATTATATAAAATAGACTATATTTACACCCGTAACATATTAATTATGTTAGATATTCTCATCAGACAGACGTGCAGGGTGCCAGCAATCAAATCAGCAACTCTCAATCATTTTTCATCTTTTTGTAAGGACTAAATATTGAACTACGCAAGATGGTACATTCTATTTAATCCATATGAATACATGTCTGTTGCTAGTTCCAAGTCCTCAGTTTAATTAGAGTTCAGATTTAACTCAGGATATTTGATAGATATTGAATTATAAGAAACTGTTAAACGCTGGTATTTGATTAGACTTTTATCTACAATAAATTAAATCATTGAAGACTGGGTTCAACGTCTTCAAATTAAGACAGGAAAACAATTTGCCAATTGGAACAAATCTAAAATTTGAAACACGAAATCATTTGGTTAAGGATGTTATGATCAAGTAGCCTCCATTTTCGGAAACATATATAAATATTCACATTAAAGGTCTAAATCCTTCACGTAAACAGTATCAAAATTTAAAAAAATAGTTTTTTTTGTATATCGACCAGCGAAAAATATAATCCATAGCAATCATAACGTCTGAAACGCCGAGACAACATAGATTGATCCACAGAAGCGAAAGCAATATCTGATACATTCGACTCCAGCTGGTTGGTATTTGTCTGTCTTTTTATACAGGTTGGTCTAACGTACTCATTATTTCATTTATTTTCAGATCATTCTCTTGAGTAGGCAGTATTAATACTTTCACGCTATCCATGTCAAATGGCATCAATCTGTTTCGGTATAAATAATACTATATTCTGGTCTTCTTTCCTTCCTTAACTTAAAAACTACCGGTAACCATCCACAAACCGTCTGAGTGGTAATGTACTACGACAATGTAGATCAAGATTCTTTTTATTGTAGATTTCGTATCCGGTATGATAATTCCCCATAAAAAATAAGAACTTATTTTAATATATGATTTTTAGGATGATGTCCTTAAAAAGTTTACTGCGATGTTTGTGTAATAGGGACATTAACGGCTTTTATTAGCAAAAGTCTGATTTCCCTTGCAAATAGTGTTTGCGATACTGACGTAAATATTACTGAAACCACAGAACTCGAAAGCCGAAAGCCGAACCAAAAGCCGAATGGTGCCATTAGTATAAAATATGTGTCTCTTATGCTCATATTAAGACTTGATTACCACTTTCCAATCTCTTTACAGCATATTAACAAGCGGAAATAACGACATTGTGGAGATACGGTTTACTGTTGAGCACGACCAGACAGACTTCCTTTAAGAGATACACTTGCTGAGATGCCACCTTCCGTTCAACATAAAACCAAGTAAAATTGTTGTAAACAGATATTAAACCATTTATAATAAGACATATAATTCTCGTTAAATTTCTTTCACCACCTGAACATAATAGAAATTGCTTTAACAGACTCTTGACTCGTTTTATAGGTTTGTCTAATCTTGTTTTCACAAAAGTCATATATTAAGTAGTGTGGTAGAGATAAAGGTAGTGTCTATAAGCTTGCCTTTAAGGAATGGTTAAGTACTTATGTTCTGGGCTTTGTGTTTTGCACTGATTCAAAGCCATAAACACACATTTACTGACTTGTTACCAGTAAAGAACATGCATAAAATAACATTTTAAAATAACATTAGTTTAACATACGGTAAAGCAATCTAATAAAGGTGAAGAACCCAATAAATCATGAAATGTTGCTTCAATGGACAAACAATGTGAGAATGTTTTGCAGGAAGATGAACCAGACTTTAATTTAACATTAATTTATTTTGATTAAATATCAATCATGTAAGCTTCTTTGATTAAAATTACTTTGAATAAAGAACAGTACTATTTTCAGCAATTACAATTATTTGCTTGATCAGACATATCCTAAAAGAATTAACTACATTGATGGTACATTATCTAAACCACACGGACATATTACAATATTATATTGTAATTAAACCGTACACCTCATTCATTCAGACTGTTTTAAAAAGAAGAATAATTTGGTCATTTTTCTGGTTAGTTTAATACCAATTTTCTTGCTGTAAATCAATCTCGACAATACTGTCTGTATCAAATGTACTTTACACTATATTCAGTGAATTGTTTGATCAAAAGGCACAACTAGTCTGTAACTTATGAATTTGATCAAATATTCAAACATGGGCCCACTATCATCCAGTCCCTTTGTCTACACACAGCTTCAACGAAAGATGGCCTGGAGCGGTTGCTTAAAATCTTTGTATTGGCCGAGACTACAGTGGTTATTGAATCTGATTGGTTGAAAATCCAAAAGGTTTTGGTCATGGGAAACATGATAATATTATCAGACTTTAATTCTTTGCTCGAAAAATTTATAAACATAACTTATAGATATCAAATATAAACTGACAAAACTGGTAGGGGTAGTAATTTTGTTTCTGTTGTGAACAAGTTATATTGTTGTCGTTATATCATTTGGTAAACTTGAAGTTGTCCTAACAGGAAGTTAAATGAACCGTCCAAGACTATATCCTCGTAATAGACAGGAATAGTCTTGGCGTCAGAGACAAGGTTCCGCGAAGTGCTTCTTGCAGCCATAAACAATTCTATAAGTCCGCCCACAAACTGGAAAGAAGGACACAAAAGCCTATTTACCACATTGATAGCTGAAGGCTTTATCGAAAGTTTTGATTACTGACTGTCGCCAAAGGTGTAACTGATCAGTAAAAGTGCTTTTGATCGCTATTTCTTGGCGAAGAAGGTGTTTCTGGTTACTGATGAAGTGTTCCATCCACCATTAATGTTTCCCAGTTTTAATCGCTCTTTCTGAACGCTGAAGGTGTTTCTGGTCACTGATGATGTGTTCCATCCACAATGAATGTTTCCCAGTTTTAATCGCTCTTTCTGAACGCTGATGGTGTTTCAGGTCACTGATGATGTGTTCCATCCACAATGAGTGTTTCCCAGTTTTAATCGCTGTTTCTGAACGCTGATGGTGTTTCAGATCACTGATGATGTGTTCCATCCACAATGAGTGTTTCCCAGTTTTAATCGCTGTTTCTGAACGCTGATGGTGTTTCAGATCACTGATGATGTGTTCCATCAACAATGAGTGTTTCCCAGTTTTAATCGCTGTTTCTGAACGCTGATGGTGTTTCAGATCACTGATGATGTGTTCCATCAACAATGAGTGTTTCCCAGTTTTAATCGCTGTTTCTGAACGCTGATGGTGTTTCAGATCACTGATGAGGTGTTCCATCAACAATGAGTGTTCCTCAGTTTTAATCGCTCTTTCTGAACGCTGATGGTGTTTCAGATCACTGATGATGTGTTCCATCCACAATGAGTGTTTCCCAGTTTTAATCGCTGTTTCTGAACGCTGAAGGTGTTTCTGGTCACTGATGATTTGTTCCAACAACCATTAATGTTTCCCAGTTTTAATCGCTCTTACTGGAAGCTGAAGAGGTGTTTCTGGTTACTGATGATGTGTTTCATCCACAATGAGTGTTTCCCAGTTTTAATCGCTGTTTCTGAACGCTGATGGTGTTTCAGATCACTGATGATGTGTTCCATCCACAATGAGCGTTTCCCAGTTTTAATCGCTGTTTCTGAACGCTGATGGTGTTTCAGATCACTGATGATGTGTTCCATCCACAATGAGTGTTTCCCAGTTTTAATCGCTGTTTCTGAACGCTGATGGTGTTTCAGATCACTGATGATGTGTTCCATCCACAATGAGTGTTTCCCAGTTTTAATCGCTGTTTCTGAACGCTGATGGTGTTTCCGATCACTGATGATGTGTTCCATCCACAATGAGTGTTTCCCAGTTTTAATCGCTGTTTCTGAACGCTGATGGTGCTTCCGATCACTGATGTGTTCCATCCACAATGAGTGTTTCCTAGTTTAAATCGCTGTTTCGGAACGTTGATGGTGTTCCCGATCACTGATGATGTGTTCAACCCACAATGAGTGTTCCCCAGTTTAAATCGCTGTGTCTGAACACTGATAATGTATCCATCTGCTATAGGTGTTCTCATAAACGGATCTATCTGAATAGCAATTATCATTGTATGTAGTTGTCATTATTGATAACAAAAAGTGTTTCTGGTAACAGTACGTTTTTCAGAACTTGAATGTGCTTTGATTACTGAATGTATTTTTTAGTAACTGAATGTCACGTGATTATTGAAAGTGTTTGGTACAACTGAAGGTGATTTTGAGAACTATATATGTTTCTGTTCTCTCTTATTGCTGAAATGATTATGAGAACTAAGTGTGTTTCTGTTCTTTGAAGTGTTTATGATCGTGGTCTCGAAACTTTAATTTTGATATAAACAATTAAATAATAGTTTATACATGACGACGTTAGGTTTGTGGAATCAGCTTAGCTGCATTAAATGTTCTGAAAATCTAGCGAGCCGATATGAATTCACCCCAGTTCTCAAGTAATCTTTTAATGGGACCCGAGAGAGTTCTTTTCTAATGTATTTATAAAACCTTGGATAACTGGAAAATTGTTCTTTGTAAACATTATTGCAGGTTTTATAAGAAATGAACCGCCAGTAATATTGTATTCATAAATTGAAGTAACAAAGGGAATTGTTGATAGTTGTTCGTGTTAAGTAACAATAGAAAATGTTCTGAACCAAACTCTTTCAAACTGCTTTTGATATTGATTAAAACATTTATATGTCCTATCAATGTCATTTGGAGGAAATGGAGTCACGCCAAAGCATACAGACTGAAGAATGATCCAATAATCAAGTTTCTTGGGCACCTGCATAGACTTGGACCAAACGATTTATGAACAGTACCAAGAGGTATAGCTAAGGTCCACCATGACGTTGTATATATCAGTGGATCGATCTGTAATTGGTCCCACTGCTCAGATTTTTTTTTTCATTCATCCATCCATTCTTCATTCTGTATATGTGCAAACCTTCACATGGACCCTAATTCCAGCACGGTAAGCTCTTTGTAGATGTCAAACGTGTCCCAGGACAGAGGAGTTAGTTTTCTCTTGTTCGATTTACGAGTAATGATCATTAACGTGCACGGTGTTACTGTACTCTTCGTACGAATTTTCTCTGCTGTCGGGTACATATTTCATAGTTTATACAGCCGATAGTTACTTTAAGTGATACATATATTCTCATTGAATTATGTATGGCCAAGGTTTCCAGAGAGAAAACTGCCTTAATCGCATTCGATACGACATCGATTAGCTTGGAGACATTCATTCATGATCAATCAGTGGAATCCTATCTTATGTATTTAATATTATAAAATGATAGCACAGCTTGCTTCACTTATTCCGTCGATTATGCAAAATTTACCTGAATTATTCATACGTCAATCAGCAATTTGGTATAAATAGACACAATATTATTTGAAGAAAAATTATTTATCAAAATGTAACCTTAATTGAATTCGATTAGAGTAATTGGTACAATTTCACGACTGGAAATAGCCATAACTACGTACAATATTATCAAAAATATATTTTTTCATTGACTTAAATGTTTAACAGAAACATAATGGTAATCTAGATGATATTATCTCACTCTATTATAATAATGGAATAATTGTCTTAACAATTGTTAATTGGTATAGAGTAAATTGGTAGATTTCTAGAAAATCAAGAATGTAGATTAACTACACAATAATAACACCATTAAACATCGTTATATTCCATCTAATGGTGAAGACAATTTCAGTATTTGACCCCCAGTGGTTGACTGACTTCCGTCTTCTAACTTGAAATACGATTTAGCCTTACTCAAGGGACAATTGTTAAAGAAAGCTTTCTACTTAAATTGATCTATATCTCACTGAAATGTAATAAACAGTCCGAAAGCAAATGTTAATGATTATTTTCCTTATTTTGTTCTTGGCATCAGAGAATCTAAAACTGGTCTGATTCTGCCATAGCGTATTTTGAATAAACAATCCCCATCTGAACAGCTCTTGCTGGAAATGGATGGATGTAACCTTTCCGAAATAGGACTATAAGCGTACCAAACAAACAAACCTAATAATGCGTAGCCTACTAAGGATACGTATTCTTAACTTATTTTGACGACACGTATTTTAGATATATACAGTGTTCAAGTTAAGGAGTTGATTTGAACCTAAATAGTAACGTTTTACCTACATTTTACTTCAAGGGAGGTTATTTATGGTAATGTTATATAACCACTGAGGCTACTTAAGAACATTATTTAAATATATTTTTTTTTAATGGAAATGTGTTACTGTTTGCAATTGTCTGGAGAATATGGCATCCCATGATAAGTCTTCAGAGTACTGTAGCACTGCACTGAGGTACACTTGAGTACCTCTCAATATAAAAGAATACCCCACAGACCTTTCGACTAGAATAACTCCAATCACCACCTACCTCATATCTCTACCCCGGCGCTTCTCTCTTTCTTAACTTCAAGTGTTCCCTTTTCTCACTCTGTCTTGGGCTCGATACCTTCTTTACCTGTATTCACACTGTTTTTTCCTGGGCTTCTTACTTCCTCTTTAAGTCTCTCTTCCTTTCGCTCTACTACATTTTTTGTTTTTTTTCCTTACCATGTTTCTCAAGGTTTTCCTTCCTTTTTTGGGATTTCTATTTGGACATTGTAGTACGTCTGCTGATTTTTATCAATTTTTTTTCGGTCAAATTGAGTAATATTAAGCAACGCTCGGCGGTCTCTATAAACTTAAAGAACTGTTCAGTCCAGGGATATTCGATACTTTGTATCTTACTAACGCTTTACCGTAGTACTAGTACGATACTTCATTGGCAAAGACTAAAAACCAACACTCTCGTTTCATTAATGATGGGTGTTAACGACTTCAGCTACACGAACGGTTTAGATTTCTTAAAGCCTTGCCGATATAATCTCGTAAGCATCAATCGAAAGTATGAAATATGGCTTCATCCTCGATCACTGAATTGTCTGAAAATTAGATAAAATCCTTGTGTGACTTCCTAAACACCGAGTAGATGAACCGTCTATACTCTAAATGGACATTAAGTAGATGAATTTAATAATACCCTTAAACCCTACAGGTCTTCGTTGAAATTACCATATTGTCCATATAAATTATGGGAGGTAGAGTGTGTATGACTATATTGATGTATTGAGAGGGGATGTGGTAATGTACCATTCAACGAGAATCTTCGACTTTAAGCTTCAATTTATTAACGTCGAAAATCGAAGAAAATCTAATAGTAAAGTAGACCCAATATATTCAAAATAATTACACCTTAGTCTTGTGAAAAGAGAAGAAAATACTAAGTTATTTGTCATACCGGCAGGAAATAGACAAAATTTTACTATAATCTTATAAAATCAATTCATTTCCACAATCAAATAGTAGCTATTATTAAATATAGTCTGAATGTTATGAAATTGTTCAGTCACCATTGACTGTAAAGTAAGTCCATTTAAATTATCCTTCCGACAAATTACTGACTAAAACTTGGAAATTGATTTAAAAGTATGTTGTCAGGAACGAGTGAAAGTTTGGTTCAGTAATATTTTATTTTATTTTATATAAATAATTGAACCTTAGTGATATTGTCGATGGAAGGATTCTCAATGGGGCTTGAACACCACTACTAAAATAAGTAGTGAAGTATGGCAGAGTCGACCGTTCGGAACACTTAGTGCCACTCTTGGTGTTAACTGAGCTGCCCCCATTGTGTAATAATGTTATTTATATATTTATTGAGTTACGCATTGAGAAAAAATGTTTTCAGTATCATATTAAGTTCGTTCAACTAAACTAAAAAATCTATTTGTCGAGTTGAATCATATTCACAATGTAAAGATATTACAAACTTCGATTTCATTGAATGAGCCAATAACAGGTCTCGACAGAAAGTTTGTGAACAGAAAGCCATATTGTTTACCACCTTTCTGTCGAAGGCTCTGATTGACTGTATTCGCTGGCATACTAACCAATCAAATCGTTGCATTTCGTGGTGTAAGAATAGTGGTTATAGCAGTCAAGGTATAAGTAATAGGTTGTCATTGTGAAGATGGAGTTGGATATTTTAAGATAAGGCTGTAACGGAAAAAATTTAACTCGAAGCCACATTTTGTGATGAAATACATTACATATCTTTACGTTTTATGTTAGTAAGGAGAAACCATTTCTCTGCGTCGGCATTGTAGACTTGGCGTGAAATATTACCTGTTTTTCCATTAAATATTTACAAGAAGGTAGTTAGATTACTGAATATCAGACGTCAATAAGACATAAATGTAATAAGCCTTGAGGTATTTATCTTAAATATCATACCTTATTAAACAGATTATAAAATCAATGGAAATAAAACCAAGTTGTTATAATTTCAAGTGCAAGTTAAAGATGGGTTGCCACACCTTGAAACACCTGATGGTTTCAATCAAGAAAGTACATGTTTATGGAACAGCAATGAAACTAGTCACAATGGAACCACAACATAAATTTAAAATAAAAAAAAAAACAGTGTTTCCACATTTGTTGAGCCCAATCTGGAGCATAAAAGTAAGACTGTGCCTCAATATCATTCATTGCTTTTCAAACTAGGCGGTGTATCCGAATCATGTTACCACTTGTCTTGAAACACAACTTTTTATTTTTGTACAGAATCAGAGGCGAAAACTCAGCATTTACTCTATGTGAAATAACAGTGGATGTTTAATAAAAATCGGAAATTCGATTTTATAGAATTCGGCCAAAATTTGACCCATTTGACCCAAAAAGTTTCGTGTGTAAGTGGGATTCTACATTTAAAGTGACTTGAAATATCTAATCGTTGCACAAAACAAACTCATTTTGTCGATCGATACAAAGATCAAAGTAAAATTTTAGACACCGTTCCTCCTCCGACATGAGAAATAGAGAAGAATAAAAGACATCAATAATCTCTATCTCAATCTATTCTGATGTTATTCTATCAAACATATCCTAAATAAACGAATAAAGATTTCTAAAAAGCTTGATAGAATCCTTAATGTGGCCAAAATTTCAGATATCATCCGTAATGAAACTCCTCTAAACCACATCCCGTATAAATCGACATCCCCCCTCTAGACCATTATTTTAGAAAAATTCCGTCCGAATCACAATAATAGAATTATTTTAAACCTTAATAAACCCACACCCCCCTCTAAACCACACTTCAGACTTAAAGTTGTTAATCTTTAATAGTACTATCGGAAGGTATAAGATTTCGATAATGCACAATGCAAGATTTGGTGAAGCTTTCCAAAATAAATGGATCACATCATCAATCTTTCTACTAACAGTTGCCTTTGTACTCATGGGAGTATTTGAAATGAATATACATGTAGTTCTATCTCACCATATTCCTCAACACTGCAGGAACACCTCTTTATCGTAATTAAATATCGCACATCTTCCATCAGACGTGTGTGATACCAAAAACATCCATCCAATCTATCAATTAAAAATAATACAAGCTGATTATTTCTCATAAAGGAAATTGTAAAGATCATGTATCTTAATTATTGAAATATTTCATCGCCTACATCATTTTTCTTGCTGATCTGTCTCATCAAATATAGGTCTGTTACTATTCAAAGTGCTTGAAGGGATTCCTGTAATTCCACTAAATCTTATCGATTTATGACGTCGTTATCTCAAAGGGTCTTATTATATCATAGATAAATAATAATAAAGTATTATAAGATATCTATGCGGCCTTATGCGATAATGACGTCATCAACCACCCAGTTTTATTGAAATTGCAGTGTGACTGAAAATTCCAATTGTGCAAATTGATGCTATCAGTGGCCCCGATACACATAAGTTTAAAAAAGAACTATTTACAATCCCTTTATTATAATAAAGATTTTTCAAATGAATTTGCGAATTTCAAATCTTTTTGCGAATAAGACGAACTTGAGATATTGTACGTGATCGTATTGCAGGTCTTAAATATAGACAGATAAATGTAAACACTATGAACTTATTTTGTGTATTGAGTCGGTTGTGAACAATTGCGTACTTCGGTCATTTTAGTTTTTACAATCACGATGACAATAAAGACAAACTTGTTCTTGGTGATAATGTATTATCCCGGGCCCGTACATCCCATACATGTTCCTTATGTTTCAAAAAAAAAGGTTTATAGCTTTTCATTTTTTTGTGATTTTATACACATAATGATGAAAAAAGTAAAGAATAGATATCCTAATGACATTAGCATCTAAGAAATATGTCGATCTGCTTTAGGCGGTTATGAAAGCAAAATGGTTTGATAATGAAATCTAATCATTTTAAGAATCGTCTTACTAACATATAAATTAGCCAGCAGTCAATCTGTGTTATTGCGGTGAATACAAATATTTCTGTAAACTAAATGCCAGTGGACCACTTGCTCTGCAACAAAATGACCTTTAACAATGTTTACAATAAAAAAACGTGTCATCTTTTTATGATGAGCATAACAAGTTACCGTCTGTCTTCATCGGTTATCGTATTTTACCAATTTATGCGAATTATGCTTCAATATTGTAGGCTAATGATAATGTAAGAATGACTTTTTCTTTTATCACGGAATCACGGATTGCATGACAGCAAATACAGCCATTCAGAGCCCTGAACCGAAAGGCTGTAAACAGTATGGTTTGTGTTCGCTGACTTTCCATCAAAGCATCTGATTAGTTGTACTTGCTATCGTACAATCCAATTAAATTGCTTCATTTACAAACAATTATACACGAAAAGTGGCTACGTACGAAGTTCGTTAACAGCTTGAAATTGTGAGAGGGGTTAATGTTGGAATTCATTCCGTTAGAAATATTTTTGAACATTACACAGGAATACTTAAAACTATAAATAGCCATTGCAAAAACAACCCATTACCGATGAATTGTAACAGTAATGGCTGAAACTCGTCCATCAAAACTTTAAAAAGTGTTTATAATGTCATTTGCTGCACATGCGGGAAGTCTGCGGATGGCGACACAACGAAGAAAGCTAATCCATCATACAGTTAAAAAAGTATCAATATTTTGCCGTCACATATCTCAATGTGCTTTAAAAGAAAACGCGTTAGCTTAAATGTCAGTGAGTATTTAGGGAATAAGAAATCAAACTTAAAATACTACAATATAATATGATATAAAATATACAACCCAATGTCTAATGCAGAGTTCTGAAAAAAAGATAGACGTTTAATAACGCGACTGCGACTAAGTTCAGAGTAATGCAATCAATCCTCACACTATGTAAAGGGCAAAGCGGTACAGGCGGAATATGGGAATGATGCCACTGTCAAGGATATGGAGTTACCAAGTTTGAAAATGAATAATAATAACAGGAAATAAACGAATTGCGTAATTTCATCAAATAAAACCCACGTAAAATGGATTTAGTTTAACAATGGAATAATTTTGAATGGTGTGACTTATGCTACGCTAATTAGTATATAAATTCAATGGAGAAAATGATTAGAAAACACAAATGAATTACTTCAATCATAAATTATTCGTCAGGGTCTAAAAGCAAAAATTTCGACAAAGAAATTACATCACACGACACGGAGGCAAAAATATCACAGAAACCCAATTTCAATGATGATTTATTTGTAATTTATCAAAGTGTTTCCTACCACTTGACACTTCTACCTTCAAGGTAATCATTATTCCTAATGGATATTGTTAATGATAATTTCTTATCGATTTTATCATTACCATAGCCGACCTTTAATCTGGTTAAAATCCTCCTTAAATCCCTTAACATCCTTTCCCTATACCAAGACAAGTAATACATTCGTCCTGTTGGTCTTTAAACATCTTTCTTACTAATCTTTTGGTCTGATTTTGAATAAAAGAGAAAAACCAAGGGAATCACGTCGGATGGAAACAGATCTCTTTAGACCAACAATACCATCAAATAGTGTGTTTTATTTCTTATGGGGCTTATACAGATCGTTACGATCTATGAGCAGACATATAGCTAGAGGTTGGAGTTATTGACTAAATTACAAGGCTTAGTCTATGGAAGGAGAACCTCAGGGTTAGTTTTGACATCGAACGGGTTGTATGTATCGCTCCCTTTCGAAAAAAAAAACACTGGTGGACCTCTCGTTATCCGGGAATATCAATTTTGCTAACTGACAATTGGTTAGCTTTAAGCATTTAAGTTTATGTCCAAAGAATTTGAGATCCACAAAGTACTTAAAGGGACATACCGCTTTTTTGTATTTTTTTTTGTTGCTCAAATTTGTGAATACTATACACCAAATTCTAGGGAAGTGTGTCCCTTAAAGGGATTGTAAAGAGGTTTTCCTATGTTTGTATGTGATATTTTCAATCAGACATCTGTGGTTCTAGCAATTCTACTCAAACTAAGTGTTTTATGACCTCACCCGCGCTAAGGTCTTATGCGATACAAGCAAATTTCGCGGGGGTGTCGTCATAAAACACTTTGTCAAGTACCACCATACATACAGCTTCAGTTGTTCATTTTGATAGTTACCGAAGTAGCCTACTCGGCAAAATTCATTTTAAACAAATAGGAAGTATCAGTTTAATCACCTAAGAACGTGAAGAAGTTATGTAAGCTTGTATCAGATCAGTTACAATACCAGACTTACCACGAACATGATAAATTATGAGTTATTGACTAGATCGCGTTTGAGATTCATATCTAGATTATAAATATTATGTTCGGTATTCTGGAGCATAAACAGGACTGAACGTGATCATCATCTGAATAAGTTTGATTGGTATAACCCTTGTTAATTTACAACTCTTCGTTAAACTACAATCTCTGAATAATATTAGCTATATTACGTGACTGGCTCCTACGCAAAGTAACGCGAATTTTTTTTTATAAGGAAAACAATCTCACAAGGATCCTGTATACAAGCTGGTCCTTAGTCAAATCTCTTGGTGTTGATCTTTTCCGGATTATTTGTACCACCTCACAGACCTTATAGACTATCAATACTCTTCTCCTAAGAAATGTGTTACATGAAAGTAACGACGACGAATTAAAATTCAAATCCAATGTTCTCAACCATCTTGTCGTCAGATGTTTTCCAAGCAACTTTTTCTTTTAGCTATACCCTTTACCGGGTGACGGGACAAATTATTCACTGGAATAATCTTTCTCGAATTTCTAAAAAGAATTTGGTCTTTTGACTCGCTGCCTCTTTCCAAAGTTTTGTTAGGAATCGCTGAAACAAAAACTAATCGTATCTATCTGAACAAAGAACACGAAATGATTGTGAGTATTCCATGAGCAACATTAATTACTGGGAAGGTCAACACTGGTTGTAATTAAACCCTATTGTTCCTGTACGCTCCATGTCTTAACAATAAACTATATTAGTCCCAACTTTTCCTGATTAAGAGTATTAGCACGTACTTCCTTAATAAGGTAGACGTTGAAGAAATGATCAAGATTTCTTCACGGAAATCTAAACAATATCTGTATATTCAATTTATCATTCGGAAATTTCTATTGCCTTTATTGATGACCTTGAAGATCAATTCGAAGTTAAATCCGAGGAAATTTTCTGTTTTAATAAACTTTCATATATCATTCATAATTTTGATCCAGAATTCCAACATCGGACGCCAATCCTCTCATATCTTGATATTCTTCACCATATTCAGTGGTTTATTTGAAAATATGAAAATAGTCTTCAGAAGTACTAGTATTGCACGAAAATTACATAATCCCTTTAAATATACTTCAAACTAGAAATTTCACTTTCTTTTTCTATATGTGGCGGTGTAACAAGAAAAGACGAGTCGTCGATCTTTATAACGCGGATAATTCTGGACACATATAGAATTGAGGGCTCAAAGTTCGATGATGAGCAGTGAACACTATTACTGATTAGCTTAGCTAAGCTAGTTTTCTGAGACTAAAGTACGATTGGTCATATTAATCTTCCCCTCTATATTTTAAGTTCTTATGATAAAACTTCTGATATGCAGTCCACTCTTGACCGTTTGACTGTCGATTACCTTTATTAGGCTGGACCATGCCATGTCCTTCGAAATTAAAATCAGTAACATATCTCGTTGTGTCGTTATATTATTTTGTTTACATTCAAATAAAATGTGATTATTGCTGTTATAAGAAATAAGAAAAAAAATAACTCCATGACTTAAACTTAGATAAGGATGTGGTTTCGTTCAATCTAAACATTGATAAGAATACCACAGAAACGAAAAGTTAACAGAATTGCACAAAAATCAGTGATTTGAATCATGTCAACGGTCACTCAGTTTAAGACTTTGTTCTTCAGATATTTGAGAATCTCCAATTCTAATTAGCTTTTTTTTTTAAATAATGGGTAGTATTGATCTATTTATTTTACCAGTATATGGAAATTGGGTTTCAAGTTCATTCTTCATCATTAAATGAAGTTTAATTTAAATCAGATTTGTGGCTTCATTTACACTCAACGCGTTATCTACGTACTGCCAACGTTTTTTTGGTGTATTGCAATACGCCAATCAGTATTAGAAGAATGTTATAAACTTGTATGAACTTAAAAAATAGATAAATATTGCAATTTGTCCACATTTAGCAGATTTAGACTAAAAAATATATTTCATGGGAGTAAAATTAGATTTAGCGACTGGTATTGTCAAAGATAAATATTGAAAACTTGAGTAGAAGTTTCAAATCGATTAAATACACGTTAATTTATTGAGAAGAAAAATATTGTGACACTATAATTATATTTATAGAAATTTGCTGTATAATCTGAAATTGAGTTCTAGGATAAAAAAAAATAGTGATCTTTTGACTCTCGATTTTCAATACAATTCAGTTTTGTAATGTAAAATTGCTATAATTAAATAGTGTTAAAAAATGCCGTTCTAAGTTGTGTCATTTATTGTATCCGGAACATGCGTCCCAAATGAGGTTTTCTTATAGATAATTGTTTAATTTTGGTTTAAAATTGTTCTAGGTTCTTCAACAACAAGAAAAAGCCACAATGGTTAGACTGTTAAATATTATTGATACAATTAAAATAAATAAACCATATGTCCAGTTCCCTGACCTTTGCAACTATTTATACCTTTGGATTGCTAATCCTAACATACGAGTAGGGTCAACGATTTATAGATCTGTTATTCGGCAAGGATAAATATAAAATAAAACAACACAACATATACATTACTCAATTTTATTTCTTTTGCATTATTAAAGCCTTTAATGTCTATAAGATTGGATTAAGGTATTAAAATCCTTTTTACAAGACATTAACCTTACTTTAAAGAATTTTACTTCAAGACCAACTTGTGATTGAAACATTGGTTGACATTTTAAGCAAAAAAGGCAAAGAGTCGATTGAAGGCGGCATGGAAATTAATGGCCAATGCATTCCAAGTACATATTCAGTTCATGCTGATACCCTTCCAGACTGTGATCATGTACAACTACGAGGTGCTTCGTGCAAATCTCTTTTCTATTGGGAGCAAACTTCTAAGTTCTTTTTCTGTCAGGTTCCTGCCTCTACAACTGCAGCGACGAAACTTTAATAAGCCTAATCAAAATACACCAATGCGTTTATGAACAATGGTTATCATATCATGTGGTTATTGTGGTGTCATGATTTTAACGGTCCTTTTCATAATGGTTTCCTTATCGCACTGCGGTCTTAAGTAAGGTAACAAAGCAAAATGAGCTATTATTCTTCAAGTGTGAACAATCACCATTTATAAAACGTTGTAGTCGTCCAAGATGTGGTTCTATAGGATTTCAAGATGACTTAAAACAAATGGAACACTTGTGTTAGAGGGTAATTTTAGCAATAAGTACAAGATAAGATGGTACGTCAGTAACTAACTGTGGTACTTGATGTCTCTGGATACCTCTTTCAACTACTCCGATAACCTTATATAGTAGCTAATAGGAAGTCGTACAAGTACCATTAAGGAGTTTAATTAAGCCACTGAAAGCAGTGGAATATATCCCATTGAATCAATTCTCTAGTTACTTGATTTGTATATATATGTAGGTTGAAAGTTTTCTGTAAAACTTACTTACTAGATATTGAGCACGGGTAACTTTATAATGTTGTATCAATGACTGGTAAAATCATGATTTCTGATAATAATCAGCATTCTGTTAATGATCAGTATTTCGGTTAATTATAAGCATTCAGTTAATAATCAGCATTCTCTTCATAATCAGCATTTCTGTTATGAATAAGCATTTCGGTTAATGATAAGCATTTTCTTCATAATCAGCATTAGCATGCCTGTTAATAATTAGCAATTCTGTTAATAATCAGCATCAGCATTCATTATACGGGATATAGCCAATGAAATATTTGCTTTACCTCTTGGTGAAGTATCATTTCAGATAATTTTAGGTTACGGTTCAGGTAACGGAAGTCCCATTTTCAATTTTAAAGGAGATGCGAAAAGCTGATATATGCATATTCTTTGATAAAACAGAGACTTCGAAAGTTTAAGGTAGCAGAAATACGATCTATTATTTACAAAACTAGAGAATGAAACATGACATTACCATTAAATTTAGATGTTAATGACGAACTCACAAGAGAGTGCTTAGGTCCCGTAAAAGTAACACTATATTTCTCATATAGTTTAAATAAAGCCTTAATTCTTGTGTGCCATGGCCATCGTATTATACTAAGTTTGTTTTAATTTTAAATTTACTGTTTATTTCAACGAAACACCTGAACACCATTGCGCAAGTCGGACACGCTATCCTTCCCTGAGAATTTCTAAATCACTCTTAATACTTTCATTTTGTGGATTACCTTATTGCCATATATAATGATGGCAAAAGGAACGTATTAAACTGACTTGAGACTTAAAGCATTTGGCTTTATCAGCTTGTCACAGCACAATATCATTGCTGTTCAAGCACCAGTTATGATATTAAAAATAGACTATGCATTATGTTTTGAAAGAAAATTTTGCAAACACAGCAGACAAGCGAAAAGTCTACGTGGCCTCGGTTGTCCCTTAAGTCATTAACTCTAGAACTAGTTTCTTTTTTAAGAGCGTTTCATCTTACAAGGAAGAACTTAACAGTCTTATTGGAACACCATACTTTAATATAAGTTTGTCTGTCAACTTATAAATTCAATTTATTATTTTAACAGTTTAAGATTAGATCGATTTCAGCTACATACAACAGCGTAGGTAAACATGACTCTGCTTACCGGAAAATTGATGTTTGATTAAATAAAGGACTTCATTTAGAAGGTCAATGTTTAATGGTCGATAGTCATTATTTAACGACTACTCCTTTTATACCACATGCTGATCGCAAATCAATTAAGTCTCTTAAACGGCATCGAATGGTAGGACGAACACATAAACTTAAAGTTCAATTGTTAGATTCCTTGTCAGTAAATTTTGAGTACATCACATACCTCTTAAAAGTATGTAAACGAACTAACATTTATTAATTGACTATTTTATCCAAGACTGACCGATGACTGTAGATGCTGCATCTTGATCCACGAACGATTGTTGCATTTTTATCCTTCATAACTCTGATATTTCTGGACATTGAACACATTTTTTGTAATGCGTTTACTTACAAAACCCACGATAAATATGAATATTATCGTGGGTTCTGAATAAAAGATGTCGGATTTTACAAATAAAGCAATTAACAGAGACCTGCTACCGCACGAAAGTTGAAAAGCATTTTTCTTTTGATTGTTTCTTTTTACCTTGAAGTTACAGAACAGTCAATGATAGTAATCACTACACCGTTTCGTATTCTTGTGAACACAGTGACGGTATTCATTAGATTGATTAGCATCAGAACTTCATCAAGTGGTGTCCCTATGGACACTCTGTAGCATGCAGACATGGAACGGATGTTATTCATCGCACTCTAGTAATATCAATGTGCTTTTCATTAATTAACGATCATATATTGAAATGACCAGTAAAACTATATCAGATTGTGGTAGATTACTATTACTAATTTCATTAGGTAATCAATGAATTTACAAAGAAAGTGGAATGAAAATTGATATTCTACTAAGATAAAGTAAATAAAGTAAGTTAAGGAAGTTTATTTATAGAGTATCCATTCTTAACCTCGACATTAACCTATATCATTGGTTACTGATTGCTCAATAAAGGACTATTTATCAATACTCATCAGTCGACTCAGTACAAAAATATCGCAATTAACTCTTTAAGGTACAAGTTGAAAAGCCTTTGTTGCAAAGAAGCTCCTAGTGTTCCAACCTCACGTGTTCACATCGCCACAGCGGGAATAATTAATATAGTGGAACTCAAACTGAAAAAACAACTGCACCTGAACTAATTGTTTACTGCATTTCGTCACAGGGTCCAATATTGCTAGAGTAGCAAAATCTAACCCGTGCGTTATTTGGATTTTTTTTCAAACGATAGTGTTTTTCCAATAATGCTTCGGTCCATCTTGACATGAAGTAGTTGGATAAATCGAGGTTTTCTTAAATTTTAAATTATGGACGAATTAACAATTGAAGGTAATCCACAGTATATATATAGCACAGTTTAGATTAAATATATTTGGTTGGTAGATAACAAGTGAACGTTCGTTTCCTGCAGATGCTGATATAACATACTAGGAATGTATTGGTAGCCGTAGTAGTTGGTTTGGTTACTTTTGAACTACTAGGACTTTGTTCAAAACCAAATCGAGCTCCAAAGCCCAATGGCTTGATTTGAGCATTAGGTTAGTATAGTCTGTGTAATTGAACAGTGAAAAATGCGGACTTTTTTTCTACTGATTAGTCTTTTAAGTGAAAAACGCTAATGAAAATAAATAATTTATATGTCTGGCCTTTGACGAGGTCCTGGAAAAATGTTAGAATAAAACATGACATATTTTGAAATATTGATGAAGTTCACGTTTTAAGTACAGGTCAATTTAAGTTCCTATAAACCTGTCTAGAGAATATGTTATTAGCCGTTTTTAATAAGTACCACTTCAGCACACTCATTACTACGATAATGCTATTTATAGCTGGAAATTATGCCTGTCAGTATATATCAATGACAAGTTGTAGTGTTTTTGTCATAAATATTCTTTATTGTTTTTTTTTTATCCACAATGATGTTCTTTTACTCTTAATAGAAATACGAGTTCGACAAGGGTATTTTCAAATGGCGTTTTTTAATCATTTGATCATCAAATCTGGTGACACTTTTCATTGAAATCATTTCAGGATTATTCACGACTTTCAAAGCTAAAACAATAATAATATAGATATTAGACATTGTTTTACAAAATTAGCTTCAATACACCCGTTGATTGAGTTTAACCTGCTAGACATGTGGAGTTGTGTCAAACCTCTCTTGGACATACATCATGAAGTTTTAATCTATCAATTTGTCTTTGTCAAAGCAAATCCAACTTGTTTTCAAGTTCACAACCATTGATCTAAAATCAAAATCGTCATACATCTTCACAATGTCAAGCTATTACTTCGTCTTATACCCTGACTGTAATAACCACCTTTCTTGTATCCGGGAATGCATTGATTTGACTGGATTGTACGCCGGAGAATACAGCCACTCAGAGCACTCGACATAAAGACATGGCTACATGTGTACACACTTGCTGTCGAGGCTTCTGTATTATTAGCGTACAATCCCATCAAATCGACTCGTTTAAAAACTTCAGAGAATCAAGATACAAGGTATAAGACGAAGTACGTAATAACTTAACATTGTGATCATAGGAAGAATACTGACCATTGTGCTTCACATTTATTTTAAATTCTTTGCTTGTTTAACACAGCGAGCGCGAAAAAAATTATAAAATTCATTCATTTTATTTCTTAAAGCTATATCCTTAGCTTCATTCGAGATATTTTTTACATTTATTAGTCTCGAAATGTGTTTCCTTAGTGATAAAAAACCTGACAGTTAGTGTATGTTAAAGTTCGTGATATCAACAATAAAAGGAATTTAATTGCTCTAAACGTCTGTTTAAGTTATATTTTCTATCAATTTCATTTCCAATTTTATAAACGAACAAGTGTTTTTGTTTCCAAATTGTTGTAGATATTCTATAAGGCGTCGATCTGGAAGACAAAATTAGAGATTTTACTCAAATTTGAAGCAGCTATTAGAATATATTTCCGCGGGTTCAATATTGTAAGCATGATCACATTAAACATCAAATTCTACCTATTCTTGATGCGAATGGATTTGAGTGAAAACTTAGCCAAGCATGAGAAATGTTTTGCGGTCCTGGGGTCTAGTAAAATTAGAAATTGGCAATATGTAAATACAAAGCTTTTAACGTAATGATGACATAACTTTTAGTGCCTTAATTTTTTCCATTTCTTTTTTGGGTAAGGGGATAAGGAATTACAAGTAATATGTAACGTCCTGGAAAATTCTACTTCCAGAAAATGAAGTTGTTCCTACATATATAGATAATGACATCAAAGTATACCTTTCCATTCCCTTCTCGTAACTGAATGGACGTCCAAGTGATTAACTTGGCTACTTACTGTTTAACATTTCTTTGGTGTCTCGGCATGAACAAAGAATACAAATGGCGGTACTGTTTAGGTCAGTCTGGTAGTTAATAGAAAATTAATTCTAGACGGCAATCTGTCGTGCTGTTATACAACTTGGCCTTATACTGGTATTTTGAGGCGGTGTTCGGAGACAACATATAGGACAAGAATTGACGAGTTGTACCACTAAGACAAGATTTCATAATGAATTGTAGCTGGTGATAAACAATCATGAAAAACAAAAACAAACCCTTACTTGCTACCGAAAGACATAAATCTCACAACTGACGGTGACTGTGCGATAAAATGCAATGTTTAAACCAGCCGAACAAGAGAAATATTGACTGTGAAATGTGACACAAGAATGAGGAAGGGAGTCAAACATCTTGCTGAATCTTAGACTGTAGACAACTGAAATGGATTGCTAATTATCAACTGCACCTATGGCGATTCCGAGAGCAGAAAAATTATTTATATTTACTTGCTAAGTAGGTGCTATTTAGAGAGAATAATAATACTCATTATCTTCTAATACTGATACCATATCGGAGGCGATTACTAATTGTTATAATGCGTCTGGTGGACGACTTCTGACTAACAGACGGCGCTAAATGTCAAATAAATCAACAGTAAATAGCAAGCACTTGTAAAATTCACGATAGCAATATGTAACGTCATTAATGTTGTTAGAAGAGAAATAAGCCTGGGATATTCCTACACAGACTCAAATTCCAATGTTCAATCAACAAAAACTTAAAAGATCATCGCTTCCTTCTGAAAATAGCATCGAGTCATAGCCATTACGCTATACATTCATTTCAATGTAGCATTATTTTACTAAACCGTGTAAATCTTATCATTACATGTCGATTGCTGAATCGCTGTTTTCTTTCCCTTTATTACAAACTAATGCTCGTTAGCTGACAGAATTTCTCCGTTTACAGCCATTCTATCAGACAAAGTGACCATAAAGTTCCACTCCTCAAAGAAACAACTCTAGGAGGTTATAGTTTATGTTAGTGCATCTTAGTTTTATGGGTTGATTCCATGAGAGAACTTGTCTCAGAATGGTACACGCTGCCAATAGATTTACATTGGAAGCGCATATGATCAGTGCAGCATAGTAACGATCAGGACAATCGAAACTCGCGATCTTGCGATATTGCGATTGTTTCAGAATTCAACATGTCACAACTATCCCATAAGAGATTCCAATGATTCTTATACGTCATTTCAATATAGATATACAATTATAGGTATGACCTTTTCAATAAAGGTGTTGAATGACGATGATACCTGTAAATAAATAAAGCTTCAAGCACAGTTTAATGTTAGATTATAAATGTAAATTATATGATTTTCGTTATGACGTTACATCACCACATGTAACATGTCGAACAACCGGATGTCATTTTTTTCTTTTTGCATTTCTTTATTCGATCGATTTCAATTTTTTTTTTATTATGATTTCGGTCTAAAACTAGTCTGTCTGTTTTTCTTCCTCATTTTATTAAATTATTCACCAGACTAAATCAGGTCCGATAATTGCATTTAAGGGAATATTTGTTTGAGACAGGACTTATCTTAGTCACTGCTAATTGATTAAAATTGTTCTAATGGTATAAATGTTATTCTGAATATTTAAATGTCTGATGTCTTGGTCTACATATTTTAAATAATCTTTTGTCATTCGGTTCTTTATGATCGCTAGACAATGAAATCTACTGAAAATTGGTGATCTGTTCAATGAGGGTTGTGACCACAGTCAGTATTTATGGGTTAACACATTGGAATTGGAACTCTTATTCTATGAAAAACATTATCCACAGTCAGTCACCTATGTGATGGAATGTTGAATAAGTTTAATCCATATCTGAATCGATAAAAAACACGATTCGGACAATATTATTTAAACAGGATAGAATGTTCAGACCAAGCAACTAAAACTATTAACCTTTAGAATCATACCTGTTATTAGAGTACGATTAATAGATCCTGAGCCTGCTTTTGCATTCTTTGCGACCAAAACAGTTTTACCATATGATAGGGGTCTGAACTGGTACTAGTTCTCCAGGTTGTGGACCACCATTCTATATGATTAAAGATGCTGTTAAGACTGTTATGTACTTTTAGATGTCTAAACAGCAATACAGTATGTGTTTCACAGTTTGGTGAATGTCAGTATTTGTAGCTATATAAATTGGACCCTCTCTTCAAATTCCTCCTGAGTTTTCTGTTTGTTTTTTTTTTAATTTTGAATAGTAATCTAGAACTGCTATGCATTAAGCATCCATTTGAATTTTAACCTAATCTTTTTCAGAGTGTTTCATAAGATGCTTTTTTTAAATTTCTGGTAGACTTAACTTATGGGTTTCCATAGCCATATTTTGAACATTGTAAAGTGACCTTAAGCAAGTCTATTCATCTGGCTTTCAAAGAAATATGTTAAATATTCATTTTTGAGAAAATTTCAATGTAATCGAATTACTCGAGCAACACTTGTAATGCTTCCTTATGTCTGCATGACATTGGCCGGCTAAGCAAGAGTTAATTTGTGAGTAATTATGTTTAACACCATCATTAATGGTGTGGAAACCTAACCAATTTACTCTTGAACGTTAAATGTGTTTTGTATTGCAGAAAAATAGATCAAGAAAGCTTCACAAGTTTTTGTTATCGATGAAGAAAGAAAATCGGCCGATGCCCTGCAGCATTAATTATTTCATGTGATCAGTATGTATGGACACCAATACAGATACAAATATCCCGGATTAAATTTTTTCCACGCTATTAACTGTATGGAATCAGGAAAAAGGAATCCAAGTGTGAGTAATGTTCTTAGAAAAATTTCCGATTTGTTTCATACCATATAGCCTGTAAGACATGAGAATTTATTAGAGCGTACGTCTTGTAGTTATAATTGATTTACTATCGGGGATATTCTACTTCATACCATCACTGACTGTCACGATGTCATCTGATGGTCCAGTTCTATTAAATTGTTTTGCCTGATCGTCGCATCACTTCATACGTGGAAGCTACTTGAAAAAGTTTTCATTTCAGCGTCAATTCATAACATGGATACAAACTAATAAGATCGTTTTCGAGAACAGCTTGACGATTGGTGAGTCTAATTACCACCAAAATAGATCGTTATACTATTAAGTTTTAGATGGATTCTTGTGCAGTATCTGTGTGCATTGACCGTTATTAGTGTATGAATCTTTATGTGTATATCCTTGATGATACAATTGGAGTGGAAAACTGGAATTGCAAATTCTTTTGAGCTCAACATCTGACATATCTGGAGTGGAGTGAAGTAAATTCTAATATTTGTGCATGAACCATTCGGCGATAATGTTTCTAATTTTTTCCTGGATTCGAGATTTGTCAAAGTCCGTTAGATATATTTTGATTGTAATTCCATATTTATTGTGATGATTCCTCGATCAATATGCATGCGAGTGATCCAAAGTTATAAGGCAATTGACTTTGATTGATATTGCATACAGCTAGAATAAAATGTTGTGTTAATGGAATACATACATGTTAATCACCAACGATTTTCTGATCATCGAGGAAGGAGAACATTAAAAGTTAAAAGGTTTATCCGAATTATTTTGTGATGTATTTTTAATGATAAGTATATTGTTTATGTTTTTTTTTTGTTTAAGTAATTGTTTACCAATAACTACCATGTCTCGCCAACATTCATTTTGAAATTGTGTTCTTCGTAGATAATTACTCTCAAGAGATTTCAGCTTTAAGACCAAATTTAGGTATCTGGATTCTTAGATTAATTCTATTGTAGACAAATTTCAATAATAGATCACTTCTGTGTGAGGAAGTCTTCGATTTCAAACACGAATATAAATTTACGATTTAAACATAAGGATTTGAAATTTTTTTTTTCTGATTTCTAAGCACATTGTTGTTCATATGCGTGGAGTATCAGATTTATAAAGCTAGTTTCAGATTGGATAGTGAAATTTGAAGCTTTTCTTTGCTCAACGTATTTCGATTATTGCGATTTTCTAATTTTACTTATGGTAATGCGAATTTGTTGCTTTTTGTGAAAATTGAATCGGATTTTCGGTGTTGTGGTTTGATGGATATCAACGAGGCAACCACATATTGTGATCGTTTAGACTAATATAAATTACTTGCTTCAGTATGTCGTTTTAGTGTGTAATCCACAACTTCAAAGGATACAAGTTTTCGTTCATGGATTAAGACATTAACTTCCAGTATACTTTATCAGTATCCGGTTATCACTTCGCATTAGAGGAATATAAAAACACTCGTGGACAAGAAACAATTATTGTCAAGAGAAACAATTAAGAAGATTTATAACAGACAAACGATTATCTATTGTGTTTTAATAAGCATCGTTACTCTCCTGCATTGTTATTTCCTAAGGTGAGAAGTTATATTTAACAATGACAGATCCTGGTTTGTCCTAATAGCACATCATCAATAACTTCATGCATATAATGTAACAGCACCATAATTGTTCAGTGCCATTTGTGTTCTATCGTTGCTCCGAAACGCCACTTAAATGGAAACATCAAGATGAGATCTTTTGTCAGTGGTTGTTGAAATGCGGAATCAAATTCAATACGTGACTGCATTTTAATCCATCTGTGATACAGAAAAGTGAAATGGCCTATGTCTAAATTTCGTGTGGATACATACATTGTCAAAAGTGCTTTAATTTTAAGATTTTTACTGCCGTTTTACCAAGAAGCCACAATGATTAGAATACTTCGAACCCTCGTTCTGTGTATGATGCTTTCTACGCCAACTTTGGCTGTTACCAAATCATTTCATATGGCTAAAATTTTAACCCTTCTTCCATTTAATGATAGTTATGTGTTTTCGTACAGAAGAGTACGAACTGCCGTAGAAATAGCAGTCAAAGAAGTTGAAAGGAGAAAATTATTGACAGTTACTAATTTAGTGGTATATTATGCCGATTCCAATTGTTCAATAGCTGATGGCATGAAAGAGGCCATCAACTTCTATGCCGAGAAAAGAGTTGATGTTTTCTTCGGGCCGGTTTGCGACTACTCTGCAGCACCAGTTGGTCGGCAGAGTAAATTTTGGAATATTCCCATGATCACTGCCGGTGGCCTTGCAAGAAACTTTGGTCTGAAAAAGATTGAAACCTATCCTACAATGACTAGAATCGGTCCACATATTAACTCTTTGTACCATTTCGTTCGTTGTCTTCTCAATACATTTGAATGGAGAAGGGTGAAATTAGTATATGATCCACGAGGACAAGAAAGAATTACTGAACTATTGTGTCATCTGGTGACCGATGGTTTACATACTGGACTCAGAAGTGATGAAGAATTCAACTTTACCCACACATATTTCAAGTTTCTAACGGTAGATGATATTCTGGAGGCGATGACAACGGAAATTGGTGTGGAATATACAGGTGAGTCGTGATATAACCATATACATAGTTGTAAGATCTCTACACTCACGCATGCAACATAACTTTTAAAAATATTTTTCTCTACTCTGTGAATACATTCCCTACCATGTTTAGCTCACTGTAATCAGTTGAATACAGCCCATGGATTTTCCCCTTTCTATCATATTTTCGAGTCAGCCCTTTAATTACACATGCCCATTCCAATTTATCTCCTTGTAATTGAGCCCATGGATTTTTCACATTCATCCCAACTAACCCCCTGTGATTAAGTCTTACTCACACCAATTCCCATTTAATTCCCTTTAATACAGCCTATGGATAATGCACTCTTATTTCAATTTACCCCTGTTTAATACAGGTCATTGATCACACACACCCATTCTAATTCATTTCCCTTACAGCCTATGGGTTATCCACTCTCATTTCAGTTTACCCCGCTTTAATACAGCTCAATGATTACTTACACCCATTCTAACCTTTCCCCTTTAAAACAGCCCATAGATTACACGCCTCTTCTAATTGGTATCCCTTTATTACAGCCCATTGACTACCTACACCCTTTCCAACACTCCCATCCTATTTATCCCTTTTAATACATCCATTGGATTACATACACCCTTTTTAAATTATCTATCTGTAATTCAGTCCATGGGTTTTTCACTTTCAACCCACCTTATCCCTTTAATACAGCCCACTGATTACACAATTTTTCCCTCTTTAATAGAGTTAATTGATTACATATGCAAATTCAGATTTATTCCCCTGTAATTTAGTTCATTCAGTATGCTGGATATCAATTCGAATGTAACACTACATGTACTTTATTTGTACATTTATCAAAGACACATCTCAATTTATGTTTTTGATGTAAATGTATACGGACACTTTTTTTCCGGTTATTAAGTGTACATCGCTTATATATGTGTTTCTCTCTAAATCAATTTATTTGATGTACACATCAATTAAGATTAGTCTCCAACGATAAAAACTTTCCTTATGGCGGATAGACAACACTGTTTTTACTCAAACAGAAATCCTTCACATATACCATGCAATCCTAGTAAATGTCAGTCGGACAGAAGCTTTCTAAGGCTTAAAATATAATCTATAACAACAAAAAAATTGCTACAGGTTACGATTAACTTTTTTATACTAATCATACCAGTTTCACTTGCTCGTCTGCTTTTCTTTAATCAATTAACACATTTTATAAAGATTTATTTTTGAATAAAAAAATAAGTCTCAATGAATATCCAGAAAGTGTCTATTTATTACTCAAGCGCGGAAAGTCCTCCCAATGAATTAGACACCTCAAAAAGACTACATTTTAGCCTGCTCCCATCTGAAGTATGTGATTGATTTAATTTTGATTCAAATTTGCAACCACCTATGTGAATCCGTCCTAAACGACCTGTGTTGTGCTCAAATCGAATAATGAGTGAACTGCGCGAAACTGTAGTGAATTTTGACGATCTCGGATTCTCTTCGCTACCAGATTTGAGTTGTAATTTGTAACGATACTTATTTGCAAAATGGCCAATAACATGGTTACAAACGATTTCCCATAAAATAACATATCTGCTATATTTCAAATACCCTCAATAGTCCAACAATGTTGCAATATATAACAAGATATTTTATAAAGATGTAAATACATACCACCAGATACAGAGGATGCATTCAGATAATATGTATTAAAGTTAAATTAATGTTGATATGAGAATGGTACAACCATAATGCAAGGTTACCATAGAACATTTGTAAGCAATTACAATATTATGTTGTTTATTTATAAACTGTTAAACAATAAATTATGTATTTCTCCTACTGGAAATTGTTACAAATAATTTCCAAACAATATCCCTGGCTGAACTAGAAATTAGACTGTAACAAGAGTTGTAGACATTCATGAATCAGAAACACTGAATTGAGATTCTGTTTTCCAATTGTCCAGAGCACTACGTAGTCGTGAAGACGCATATTCTTGAAATAATTGAGTGATTTAGTCTTTAGACATTCTAAAATCAATGTAAATCAAAATTCTTGGAATGGTATGAAACATTTTCGTGAGTGGTCTATAATACCGTTTCATGAAGTAACAGTCGGTTTTAATCCATTAAATAGCCAATTCAAGAATTACTACATCGGTCAGTTTAATATAACTTATCTGTAACCTCTTCCTCCTAAAGATGAATCTCAATGAAAGGTGTTTATAAATTTGATGAAATGGAATACACTAATTTCCCTCGAGTTCACAGAATTTACCTTATCTGTCTATGCATTAATGGTTTCTTTCTTCATTTTATACCAGATAAATTAATCTCTTGCCCTTATCATATTGGCAAATATCGTTCCCAGGGGGATTCAGCTACATCTCAATCTTTGACTCTCTTACTGTTGTACCAGAAGGACTATATTTGATATACGACCACACAAGATTTATAATACACACATGATTGTCGCTATGCCCAGAAAGATAGAAATTAGTTTCGAGTTTCATTCAAATATGAATATTTTTTGTCAGGATCACACTGGAAAACATCTTTGATCGTACGGATTGTAGCAAAAGGGGTATAACGGAAAGGTCGACGATGGACAGCATTTTATCGGGTCCATCTGAAAGTTCTAGTTACAATCAACTGGATGATCGCAGATTCAGATCTTTTTTTTTTTACAAACACAAGAAAATCAGTGGCAAATGACTAGACTTAAGATCAGTTGTGGCTCTCTTCTGTCGTGTCAAAATCTGCATGGCCACGTTATTTCCTATGCCGATATAAATCTTCACTTAAATTAGTCTTATAAGATTTATATCCCCCGACTGACTGTCGCTATGCCTAGGGAATAGAGATGTGGATTTATGTATACTTAAATCAATTCTAGTAGACCATATGTTGCGAGCTACTTAACGATTTCCAATGCACTATATATTCCATTTGAGAAAAGTGATGTATTAGGCGAAAAGCTCAACAAAATCAAGTATAAAATATGTACGGTGAAACTTGTACTAACGGTCACTTATATTCAGCACCATCCTCCAATGAACAGTTACCAAAAAATTCCCCCACCCTTTGCAATTTTCTACCACCGGCACCTCTATTCAACACCATCCTCTTGACGCTAAAGTGTTTTAGCTTTTATCTAACGATCTTGACTTAACATAATGTCTGTGCCTATTTTAGCTTTCAGAATAGCATTATGTCTTCTCCGCAGTAAACTATTGATATTACAAGCCTTTTCTGTTTATAAACCCCAAACGCTATAAAACTTTTTGCTAACTTAAATCGAGGTTATTGATGGTATATCATTAAAACACATACTATAAACTTGAAAGCCAACATCGTTTCGGGTATAATTGTTGAATACTCGTAGAACACACTGCTCGAAACTTTGAAGGAGTGCAATAGAATCTTATCAGTTCAGAATTCGCTGATGAGTTATCCATATTATGTTTGAAAAGGAGATATTTTAAGCATTAATTGGGAAAACATTAACAAACACCTCGTGTTATAAAATGATTCGACCATAAAAATCGGGCAATATTGAAAAAGAAGAGAGAATTGGAATTCAATTTAGATTCTATTTTATCTAATGGAATAAATGTTCATCAGGAGTATAAATTCTTACAGCTTTTTGTTCACCGGGGATTCCTTAACATCTTCTAACTGATATTTCCTTTTCTTTTGACGTTAAAGTGGATAATTTAATTTTCTGCTATGTTTTACTGATTTTTTTGGTCACTATAAATACACCAAGAAGCTGACAAAAATATTCCAATAATGTTTAAATGGGCGGTATGCAAAATCACCATTACAAAAATAAACTAAATTATACTTGAAAAGATTTAGAGAGTAAGCTATTAACATCGATGAATCTTCTTAATCAACCTGAATTTGTTTGCTGATTAAAATGCGTAGTGTTTCAACGGCTTCTTGCATTGCGGTTGATTCGTATAGTCAGACATGAATTGATCTGGTTATATTTCCTAATTTTGACCATTATAGTAGTGCGTGAAGCAGAAAATGCTTACTCTTCGAAACACGTGATGGTATTAATCATCTGAGGAATCCACTACTCTACAATTATAGATATAATATATACAAACTCTATAAGATAGAAACCTTCTGAATATTTTTTCCTTCAAAAGGGAATTTTACTTAAAATTTGACGTAACTTGTCAAACACCAACCAAAAAAGGAGCGACTGTTAGGTTTACGTTAACCTTTAACCTAGTTTTAGCGATCAAAAATTAACTGCGTGATACTTAAATTGAAACTTTCTGATTAGATGGGGGACAGAATTTTGTAGATTTTGGTATATAGTTTTCCTTAATTCGAGCTGCTTTGTAAACCTTTTAAAAAAATCAGACTGACCCTTTAAAGTAGAATGTCTGGATTTCAATGGGAAAATCTCCTTAGAATTGTTTTAATCACTTCATTTTGTCTAATGATAGCCTCAAATCACTCGAGGTTTTGTCGTGACGAAAAACCGACAATGCGTGCTCGTGTTTATTGTCCATTAACCAAATAAAAGTTCAAGATTTTCTTAATAGATTGAAACTAATCATTTTAGGCATTTAATAATTTGATTTCCTATCCCCTAGTGTTTATTATATTTAAGTTACACAAGATTTCAGAAGACTTGACACATTTGGCACAGTGATCTAGTGGTAATTGTATATCAATTAGCAATCAATTCAAATACTTACAGGGATTAGTCAAACCCTTAACACATTCCAATGCTGAATGGAACAACTCACTTGGGTAAATTATTTTGTTAGTTAAGCCCAAGTTAATTTTTTTTTTCAGGTTATACTTCTTAATAATTGAATTACAAATGACAAAAAAGCCACATGTTGTACTCAGCGTATACGTCATTCCTCGTCTTTCCAGCAGTTCACGTCAACCTGAAATAAGGTTCTCCGAGTTCTATATATTTTGAACATAAAATGATAGCTAGATAGTTCAAAATCTCTTTTGGGAAGTTAGAAAGAAGCTTGGTTATATACCGTTCACAATAAGATGTAACAAGTGAGATGTACTTTTGGTAAAATAGTGGTAAAATAGCACTGATGCAGAACTAATACAGTGCTTGGAAAATTGCAGACTTCTTTATTTCACGACTGTCACCAGGAATGATATTGTTCTCTATTACTGTCGTCTGAGATAATTTAAGAGAGAAAAATCGAAGCGATCACGTTTATTATATAGACATTAAAGATGTTGTAAATCTTGGAGAATTGATTGTTTCTCTGTGATTTAATCAAGTAGCTGTAGACTGTCAGTATGGAAGACAGCTGACCTTGTTGTTACGGAGGGCCATTTTGGCAAATACTGGTTTGATCACGAGATCCAGATAGCCTGTCATGGTCTCATCAGTAATATCAACATTTTATTGACCACCAAAATGACGGAGGGGAATATTACCAGCCAGTGGCACTTAAATCACATCAAGCATTGTTAGCAATTTATGATGTCTACCAACGTCACCTTATACAATTAAATTTCGTCCAGTCGTTTAATTATAAAACTTCTTGCGGGCTAATTCACTGTGCTTTTACAGCTCTCAGGCTATCAGTGAAGATGGAAGATCGCTTATGGCTCCATATTTCCTCATGAAATCGGTTTGACCAGACATTTGAATATAGACATTCATCAGGTTTATATCACATTTAGTGGCCACGACAGATTGCGATTGCATCTTAAAGCTGTTTAATGTACTATTAACTTTCTACGAAACGATGACACACGCGATAAATCCGTCGACAGCTACAACTCAATAAAGGGTACACCAATGCAACTGTCTTTGCAATATTTCCGTGATTGTCTATTGTGTCCCGGTGTGACTCGGAAGAATGACGCAAAAAGTTTGACGGAATTTTGCGATTCCATATTCCTCGCTTATCAGAAGAAATCCGAAAATCAGTTCCGTAGAGTGCACAAGATCCATAGATTGGAACAGTTAGTAGACCAATGATTTTGTCAGAGCAACATTTCCGTCATTGCACACTGCAGGTCGTAGGCCATATTTATTAACCATGAGCGGGAATTTCATATCTTTTTCAAATGATAGAGTTCAATCTTGCTTCTTATCGGAAGAAACCCGGGGCTCAGCTTTGGTATTTTGTAATTGGTTACAGGCCATAAAATAAAACCCTCATTGAATAAGAATTTAAGATGTCATCTTATCAATGTTTGTCGATGTAAAATCCCGAGTAAAGGCTTATTCCAGTCTGAATGATAAACATAGACATTAAAGTATCGACCCCGGATGCTATAGATATTTTCTAACCAAATTAGAACTCTATAACAATGGTTTAAGTGGCATCATTGATTTTAGACACTTCAATTCAACCAGATTTGTGACTTGCATGAATTAAAGGAACCCGTTGAGAGGAATTTCTTATTAACAGTTTAAAGTATGTCGCCGAACCATTAAAATATCAATGAAAAAGAGCATAAGATACGTTGGTACAACAGTGAAGTCTATTTTACTACGAAATGGTTCGCGAGTTCATCAACTAGTGTTCACAGCTTACTGTCAACATTTCAGTCGTCCTAGCAACGTGTAGCCAAAAATATGCCTGTTTAAAATCGTCTTTTTCAAGACTGCGAAATCACTAATTATTCGTACACCATGTATCGTATTATAGCCTTATCAACAAGGCAAACATTTTCGGATAACCTAGTTTTCAGACAGACGATAAACTAATTTAATAAAAAAAACTAAATGAATAAATAAAATAAAAAGGGAATTCCTAGTTTGAGGTACTTTTTAAGGAATTATGTTATTTTGGCACAGTTCTGGTACTTCTGAAGAATTTAATATCTTCTAAAGGCTAAAAAAACCTCCGAAAATGGTGAACCATGGCTTAATAGGTCCACTGTTAGAATTTTTCTTTTCAATTTTCTTGTTTATGTTGATACTTTATAATGTTTATTTAGATTACCGTTTTTCCAATCACAAATATTGTACCTTAAGTTCGATCTACAAAACCGTGTGGATAGTTAAAGATAGCTTGCCAGGCAAGGTAACATACGCCCACTGGCAGCTGTCAGAAATGATTAAACTGTCTTTAGTGACTACAGGGTTGCACAATATAGCTAATAGAGTGAAACGTCAAGTCAGACACGATATTTCGGTGAAATATTATCCGATCATCACGAAAATCGATAGGGATCATCTTCATAATGACATTGACACACAAAATGAAAATCAAAAGAATCTGTAAACAATTGTAGCCTGTAGAGTGAGCACGAGTTGCACAATATAGCTAATAGAGAAAAACGTCAAGTCAGACACGATATTTCGGTGAAAAATTATCCGATCATCACGAAAATCAATAGGGATCATCTTCATAATGACATTGACACACAAAATAAAAATCAAAAGAATCTGTAAAAAATTGTAGCCTGTAGAGTGAGCACGAGTTGCACAATATAGATAATAGAGAAAAACGTCAAGTCAGACACGATATTTCGGTGAAAAATTATCCGATCATCACGAAAATCAATAGGGATCATCTTCATAACAACATTGACATACAAAATAAAAATCAAAAGAATCCATAAAGAACTGTAGCCTGTAGAGTGAGCACGAGCCAAATGTGAACGGACGGACGGACGGACGGACCGACGGACCGACGGGGTGATTACAATATACGCCCATCTTAAATGTGGGCGTATAAAAATGGATGACATCTCCCTTTATCTGAGGTTGTATATTGATAAGTGATAACATGAATATCATGAATTTTAACTGTGTATGTCAGCTTCATAAATTACATGCATATTACTTTTCTCAAACTAATCAAGATAAAAAAAACTCGGATCATCATAAACTGCAATTCTTTTCTCGGTGACCATTTGATGTAAATTCTATCGATTCATATTTTTTCAACTGATTACATTAACGTTCTTAATAACTCTTAATAAAGCATTGCCCACACGTGAACTGTTTTTAAATGGCGCGTGATTTTATGGTTAAAACCAGTCCGGCTGATGCGTGTAGACGCACCAGAATTTTTTTCTTAATGGTCTTGTTGAGTATTTCTGGTATCTCGCATTCAGAACGAAAATCTCTCTTTGTCACGTGCGCGCAAGTAAGAATGGTAATTTAATATCCATGGAGCTTTTGTTCTACAAATGCTGTCACCTTCAACCTCTTTAGTCTGTTTTCATAACTTTAAGATGGCGATTAGAATCTGTTTCAAGTATTTTTTAAAAGGCTGTCTCGGTAGGAAATCTCCATGAGCTGATCAACAGTATTATTATAATTAAAGAGGCTTGGTGTTAATACAATAAGTTATCGACACTGATGGAACGGAGGTTTTGACTGACAACTTACAAGTCATGGTATTAGTATCGGTATATTACCGGAAACCAGCTGTATTAACCTCTATTAAGACTGTCGTCTGGAGAAACAAGATGGCTGTCATCAATTTCTTCCCTTAAGAGACAACAAGAGGTGGTTTCCCACTCACGAAATAAAGGTAAAACGTCAATGTTACGATTTTATCATGGTTGATTCTTGGTTATACAATTTCCTTGCTTTGAAAGTTTCAGTCTGGTAATATGATACACGCCACATTCAGACAGTGTATAAGCGGTTGACATTTCATAATACTACTGAGCGTCATTATGATGAATATTAGCATTTATTCGTTTAGTCAGTACATACCTTGGAGGAGAGAGCATTGTGAAGTCCTATGTTCGTGTAAGGGAAACAGATTGAACGATAGCATATGAGATTTGATGTATGAAAAAGAATCTGTGCGTGTGATTTACAACCATCCAATTAATCAAATAACTTTACCTCTGGTGTTGAACCCAGAAGTAGTTAAACAGGTACACTAGGACATTAAGAACGTCATTCTGACAAGGTTTCGATTAACCGGATGACATATTATCGCTATCGTGTGTATTAAATGAACAGTATTCTGAGATAAAAGCAGAACCACTAGCAAATTAACTGGATTAGTCGCTGTGTTAACTTTCTAATCACGAAGATGGGTGAAGCTCATAATTCATTACTGACTTGTCACGCTAGCTATTGTCTTAAACATTTTGATGAATGGTACCGATATTAATGTCTTCTATGTATTGTTTGAACATTATTCATTCTCCATAAATGCTCCAATTGCTTACTGAAGTTCCTGTGTCACAACAGTGCTAAAATGTCTTCAATCTTTATCGTTGTCAATTTCTAGAAATATTGAATAAAAGATCTTTTTGGTGTACGATGTAGTCTTTTTAGCGACATTACTTAACGTATTTTTGAAAAGAGCAGAACCTAAATGTGAGCAAATTAGCAAATTTTAATCGATCATTAATACTTTTACTATTACTATTTGCATTCCAATTAAATAGGGTTGTTATTTTCACCGTATGGCGGCTCCTACCCTCGACGTTGGGTCGTTTAGATAAGACAAACACCCAACCCTTATATCATTGACTCTTCATGTTGATGATCTTTCTATTGGAACAAATATTGTATTAGTATGTCAACTAAATTTTAAAAAATTAGAGTATATCCAGACTCTTATATAATATTTTAATTGAAGAGAAAGTCCTTGGTTGTCGAGAGAACACTTTTTGTGGAAACCTTTAAAATAGTGTAAAGTCTTCGGTTTCGTTAATTGCATGTATGAAGCGGGCACCTTAAGTGTTAATTGTGTAGCGTTATTTCTTCGGTTTCGTTGATTACATGCATCAGTCGGGCTCTTTAAGTGTGAATTATTCACATTGAAACCTTAATTGCCAACAATTTGCTTTACCATAATATTAAGAAGGTTATCTCCCATTATTTGAATTATCTGACAACTTCTGATTTTTTTTCTCAATATTTGCGAACTATTGAATTCAGATTCATAGGGTGAAGCAATGCGGCGATAAGATTTGTAGTAGTGTAGTAGTTGTGCTTTTTTTTGTATGTGTCCCCGAAGGTTAAACTAGGAATGTAGGGTATACAGGAGTACAAAGTGATACAAACCATTCTCCAGGTACACAGACGAAATGTTACCCGAGGACGTGTAAAGTGTAGTTATATGAGATGTTGTATATTGTAGTTGGATGGACTTTTTTCATAGCTCACCAAACATCGCCAAAACAAAGTGCAAATGTCCCACTTTGAGACATGGACCTGTGGTTAAAAAACTACGTTGTGTGTTTTCAAACTGTGTTTGGCGCATTCTGATTGAATGAAGTTATCTCCCATTATTTATAACTTCACGAAACAACGAGACGAATTACAATTGAATCGTGTTGTAAGCTGAAGGGGGAAAACCAATATTCAGATCAAATGGTGTCAGAAGGTTAACTCACTTCTATGTGGGCACACTACCAAAAAATACAATCTGACATTTTTTTTTACTGAAGATATAAATTATGTTACAAACTTTTACCAGCATACTTTTCCTGTCCTGAAATTGTACAACCACATGTTTGTTTCATTATACACTAAACAATTTGAATTTGATTGTTATTGTCGAGAGGTCTTCCCTAAAATTTAGGTACAATTCCATAGAGTCAGAAAAATTACACGACGATTACCTTATTGACCAATTGTATCTTTGTCTCAGAAAAGGATTTTTTTTAGCTGAGCCAATTAGTAATAGTGTTCATGGCTCACTGTTGAAATTTAAGTCTTCAAATCCATAAATATCCAGAATTACAATAATCTTAAAATACATGCATTTAGCTCAAAAATAGAATAGTACAACAAAAGTTCATCTGAGAATAAAGCATTAAATCAATCGTAGCCTATTGAATTTGAACACATTAAGTACATTACATGAGTCATATTTAAAAAATATATTTTGTTGACAAAGACCAGCCTTAAGATGCGAAAATGGAAGGAAGGAAGACGTGGAGCGATAAAGGGCGTAAGTAATATTATGGTTTACTTAATTCCAAAACAACTGAAGGAAACTATTGAATTTGAAGGAATAGTCGGGGACGTCAATGTCAGTATCGTGGAATCATATTTTCACAAAATGAAGCGAAATAGATGATTTTTAACTTGCACGGCCTGTAGCACTCGGAAACCCAATAGCAGAGTGATGGCAAGTGTCTTGTAAATTGCATTAATTTGACTGACTGCCTGACTGGTGACCATTAAGGGTTGTTTAAAAGTGAGCAATTCTATACTATGGAGTATGGTCTGTTTATAATTCTTGCAATAAAAATTCGTACAGGCAAAATATTACAAAGTTCTTTATCGAGATAACCATTCAGCTGGTTGTGTAATAGTGCGTTCAGAAGAATAAAGTAAGGCAGCTTAGTTATCAACTGTCTGATTTGTACTGCGGAGAACGTTTAACAAAAGAAACGTAAACCATACTCGGAAAACGGTTGATAGTTAAGCCGCTTTAACTTTAGTCTTCTGAACGCAACTAATATGGGCAAGTCCTGACGTTGGATGTATGTTTTATAATTCCCTGACTCTATTGTTTGGCAGGCTGATAAATACTTCCTTCTGTCAATATTTCCTTCTAACAGCCAGAGAGTCGTACTCGTGCACAGACGGAAATTACATACTGATTAAATTACGTCTTTTAAGCGTGACCGCTAAGTGACCGGAAATAACAGAAAGCTTATTATATAGCAATTATAGCTTCCATTAATTCATCATAAAGAACGTGAAGAAAGTGACAAATATCTTTATTAGAGGAAGGTGGTCCCGGGTGAGATTGGCAACACTGATTAATGAATATAATTAATAATATTCTCAACCAGATCATAAACACCGGTATTATAGAAGTAGATATGGATATGATTTAATATAACTTATTAGCATAATATTTTATCCCCATTTCATGACCATGACATTACGGAATTCCTACGATTGAGAGCAATCTTTTCAGATTATCTTTTATCAACTGGGCGACAAGATAAATCATAACGGATGGCACAAAACAGAAGTACCTTATTTAATATGAAGGGGGATCATTGACATTATCAAATATGTCTTCTTGACTTTGCATTCGTGAAAGATGTAAGTTCGACCACTGTATTCTTGAGAGTTGTAAAGTCAATTTCTGCATTCTTGAACGTTTACCATATAAGGTAACGTGACCTACTTCATTTACATAATCCGGAAATTCACGGAAACTAACGGAAATATAAATTAATAATTGCTCCTTGCCAAAGGGATTTAATTCTAAATAAGCCTAAAACCGGATGTTCAAATCGAGGCCTTGTTTTCAAGTTTGACTTTGTGAATACTTCTGGCAACGATCCCCCTCCATAATTTAATGGATATTAGTTAAAAATATCATGCCATGTTATGAAGAAGTCAATGTGATCTTGCACAGATTTGGTCAAACATGTCTAGATTTGTGGACTTTGACAAATGGATTGTAATTTAGGTTTATAATAATTAGCTTTACTAATTATACGATTAATACAATTAAGTAATAGTAATAATAATAATTATAATAATAATGATTTATTAATTTAGTATGATTAGTATTTAACATATTTCAATTATGTTATTAAACGAACCATTAGGCCTAATTGATAACATTTGGTAAATGTTACTGTTCTGATTGCGCTTTGTTTTTAGCAAAAGTTGTCATTGAGAAAAATATTGTCATTAAAAGACCAATTATTGTAACAGCCCATCGAACCAGGTGACCGCAAACTCTATTTTCGCATCGTAAACAAAATGTGGCAGGCAATTCTGTTGTTGATTGCAAGATAACCATATATTTCAGTAGAAAATATATGATTTCTTGTAAAAATACTCTAAAATGTTGTTTTCTTAAATTATCATTTTACGTAGAATTGCATGTGACCATCTTGACAATCAGGTGACCTCTTCTCCACCCAAAATGAAACGCCAATGTAATTCGAAGCGTGATGCATTTTAACAACAATATACCAAAAGCTATTTTGAGTGAAATCTTCATTCATTTCAATGTTAGTCAGTTATCTTGTAATCCCTGTGATGTTGAGGGCGTTTAAGATTTTCAAGTGACTCTAAAGCTACGCCTACTTCCTGAATTTGTTCGATGATTGTCAATTACAGAGAGATAAAAAATCAGAAAACTGAAAGTAGTTTAAGCTTACCTAGAAAAATTAAAACTAATGTTTTTGTAAAGTAATTACGAAAGTTGTGTGTGACATTTTCTTCAAATTTAAAAAAACGGATTCGTCTTGAATTGTCGTCATTACAATACGTTGTTAACCTTGTTTAACTGTTTTTAACAGGGCGAGCATGTTTTCTTCTTCAAGAAAAAAGCCTACACAAACGTTTTTACGAATATAATCATTTTCAGATTTTTGATATCTTGCTGCGTTTGAGAGTTTGTAGTTAAAATAAGACGGGGATGTGCATCATACCGTTATATAAACTCTTAAACTAGTACATTCGTGAATAATTTATTACAAATAGCTGCAGATTCCACAAAACGCCTACAATCAAAGTTTAATTCATCATTTACTCAATCAGACGTTTCATTGACGTTCAGATTGCCATATGAATCAAGTTAAACATTGCTGGTATTTCATTCCTATCACTTACAAGTGCCCGTTTTCACTTACGATGGAAAGAACCTCTCCCGAATGATGAGGATTTGTCTTTGGACCTTTTACTTTTATTTTCATCAAGGTCTGTGTTACCAGTGCCATGTCGGTTGTTCCTTGCCAACAAATTGCGACGACTGGTTCAAATTAGGTCAAATAAATAACGAAGATCTACGGATCAGTTGTATATGGCTGTAATTGGGTAAGATTAGTTTATTCAATTGATACAAATATAGAAATCTTCAGCACTAACAATCTACTTACAACTGATTCCTACTGACAATTATATAGATAACATTACCAAATATAAACCTAAAGCTATAATTCTAAATAGGCGGTGGTAGAAACTCCCGAGGGTCTGTTATCTATGATAATAAACTTTCGGTTTCAATTCATTTCTGAGAAAAGTCACATTCCTAAACGATTTAGACTCTGAATGACATTGTCTAGAAGTTTTCCTTGGACCAATGCAAGTGATCTATTTGTTTTCCATCTCGATTAGTTTCGCCCATGTGGATTTCGTAACGAATGGGAAGCCAGGTGACACAGCGAATTAAGTCACTTTCGCCTTGTCGAAGGGACTGTCATGGAATAATCGTTTTATCATTCGAGTGTGAAAGATAACGGGCACCGTGTATGCTACAGTATGCGCCAGCTAAAGATAAAAAAAAGCGGTGGCTAATGTCAGTGCTCTGGCTAAATCTCCCTCATTGAACACCGCATCGTGTTGTTCGTCCTAATAAACCCAAACTGAAGCAGGAAAGTAGGACTTAAAATTCTTTTAATTCATCAATTTATTCATTATGCATATTATTTCAGGCAGTCGTGTCAAAACACTCGCTGCCTTTAAGCACAGTTATTTGGTTTGCTGTACATATTTACCATATGTTTCAAGTAAATCAACCCTAGTCACTTTTCATGAAAGTAAACAAAATAACAGAAGATGCTGTTTCTAAAATTGCATTAAAGATGTTTTTCAGTTTATATTGATTTTTTAAGCTTGTTTATTTAGGTTATTCATGATTCCGAACTTAAATGCTCTAGAATTTCCTGTGTTTTAACATGTTCAGTTCATCGTACTGTATTGAAAAACACATTCTTTGGAAAAATATCATGTATGGTTGACAATACATGGTTTTCGTAGCTTGAAAAAAAAAACTATTAAACACAGTTAAGTTTTGAAGGTGAAGTGCTAGACCTTGAATTCTCTAAAGACCACATTTAAATGTAATTAAACACATTAAGCAGGAAAAAACTAGAAAAAAAAGTCTTAGCTGCCCTGCGCATCTAATATTTAATAGTGCAATAATATTTGAAGAGTCGTAATAATAATGCAAGTTGGCATTGTCAAAGGATCGCATCCAAAACGTGTTTAGAACTCTCCAATCTTAACAGGAACGACTACTATTGGTTACTTGCTAGAGTTGATCCCACAATAGCTCGAGATAGATGCTTCGAATGTATGATCTCGTTTTATTTTGTGAGAGATGGTGCCGGGCTGACGTCTTGCAAATTAAGCCTCGTTTGCGACAGACTGTGTTCGTGATGGATCCCATAGTCGATGAAACGTCGGACGTAAAATTACATTGTATTTTAATTTAGCTTACTAAATGTGGTCATATGGAATTGAAATGGAGTAAACGATACGACGACGTTTTCTAATGATTTGAATAGATAAAAACACGAGTAAATTCCTATTGAAGTGCCAAATCAGACCTAAATTGTATCGATCAGCTTTGGCAAGTGACAGGATATGTATTTAAAAGAAAAATTTGAATTCAACTGCCACGACTGTTATCATTGTAAATACATTTCTGTTATAAATCAAGTCAAAATGGTAGGATACTGGTTAAAATAATCTGAACAAAAACCTTCGATACACAGACGTGGATTTCTTATTATTCAATCTTTTATCATGATTAGGATATCAAATGATTGATATGAATGACCGACCTTTTCAGAACTCATTGACGAGTTAAAGCACTTGAGAGGAAATAAGGCCAGACTAACATTGCCTAATATAAATCGTTAAGAGATGAACAAAATATTAATCTGATTAAATGTATTTGTAACCGTTCCTCTAGGTCGATCACTTGTTCAAATCTTAAAGAACACCACACTCGCATTATCTGGTAATAAGTTATTTTACACAAACATGTTTTCCGCTAGGCCATTATTGTAATTTTTTTATCTACTTTTCTCTACTCAATTTTCTTGATGTTACCTTCAGGGCTTCTCTTCCGTTTCAACGTTTACATTAATGAAATCTAACCTCACTCAAAATTAATAACTCCAACAATAATGGAGTAGAATTGCGTGTTTAGGTTGAAGCTAATATAAAATATCAAAAAATTATATTCTTTGCATAAAAAAAGTGTGAAGGCACTCAGTTAAATGTTAACCTATATTTGAAATATATATCTGAAATAATTGAAGTGCACTTTGAAGGCACCAAATTTAATTCTCTGAACTATTTGAATTGCATGTTGAAAGCATGTTTAATGATCTGAACTATTTGAATTGCATGTTGAAAGCATGTTTAATGATCTGAACTATTTGTACTGTATGTCAAGGACATCTAGTTTAAGACTATGAACTTTTTTAACCGCATGTTGAAGACATCAAGTTTTAGACTATGAACTATTTACACATTATGTTGAAGACACCAAGTGTAATGCTATTAAAAAGACATAAGTTAAATGCCCTAACCATTAGATGTATATCGAGGGCACCAAGTTTAATGCTCTGAACTATTTGTGTTAAAGACATAAGTTAAATGCCCTAACCATTAGATGTATATCGAGGGCACCAAGTTTAATGCTCTGAACTATTTGTGTTAAAGACATAAGTTAAATGCCCGAACTATTAGATGTATATTGAGGGCACCAAGTGTAATGCTCTGAACTATTTGTGTTAAAGACATAAGTTAAATGCCCGAACTATTAGATGTATATTGAGGGCACCAAGTGTAATGCTCTGAACTATTTAAAATGTATATTGAAGTTATAAAGTTAAATGCTCTTAACTACTATATATTAAAGTAACTCAGTTAATTGTTCTGAACTATTCCACAAATTATGTATAAGGCTTGCTGACAAAACAGACCAAGAGTATATAAATACCCTACAGACTTCCAAACTTATATAACTCTATGAAATTAAAGATATTATATTTGTTGGGAGTAAATTGACACATCATTGTGTAGGTGTGAAATTCTATCATATTAGATGCTGGTGGCAACTTTTTGATGTATTACATTCTTCTATTTCCTTTTTCTATAGCTAAGTTTTGAAATATTCGGTAATTATATTACAGTTAATATCTTATGTCTAATTAATTCGAGTTTAAAGCTATAAAAACAATAGCTATTTGTTCTTGGCATGAACTATGCAAAGAGACTACTTTATTTTTGCATTTTCTTCAATTAACTGATGTTTTTATTTGACCAGGGCTGTAAACTGAACTAACGTCCTTTGTTTGTTTTCATGGAGTACCAGAAACATATACAGCTTTTTCTGAAATAAATGCACCAAGAGATTTTGAATGTTTAAGACAGTAGTATCTGAATTGTTTCGATTCTGTTTGGTCCAGTGTGTTAGGTTGTAGACACCGTTCCTAATAAGGATGAACTTTACCTTTCAACATTTTATCTATTGGCTCTTGTTTCCATGTCAGAAGACTTGACTTCGAGCTCTGATCAATGTTAACATCGCGAACACCTAATACCTCTCAGCGACCTGGATTTTCTGCTTATCTTATAATGTTCATTTGGTATATTTATTCAGCACAGCTGTCTTCGCGCAATGGAATCGACTACAATGGTTTGGCTTCTATAACCTGGTTTATGCACTCAGGCATCATATATATTAATATATTTTAGATATACTTTCCATTCGAATCTGTGATTGCGCAAGAATCATAAGGTCATTCTTGCCTTAAGTCTTTGAGATTTAACCGAACAATGATAAATTACCAGAAGGTGGATAATTATATCTATTTAGAAATTAAAACTGATGAAGATTGAGATTGTATCTTGGTCGTCAATAGAAATTCATTTAAAGCACTGAAACAATGTAATTATGTAGATAAAGTTATTGACTATGTAATCTTCATGTTAACTTTAGATTTATTAAAGCATTATGTTGTCGTTGATAATTATTGTTGTGAACGACACATGGGAATTTCCAGACATTCCTGTAATAGTTATCTGTCTGTTAAAGTAGGCATGGGTATTACGTTTACTTTTAACCACTTAAATCAGCAGGTTTCTGTCAAACAACTCGATATGCTGATTAGATATTGCATACTTCCGTGTGTATTTTGAAAATCACATTCACTTTTCACCTTCATTTCGTGGCCCTTGAGTTTACTCACGACGATTTAGTCGCTCGAATGAAAAAATCAATTTAATTCTGTCTGTCATATAAGGTATTCCGTGCCAGCCCGGTGGGGTTAAGACTAAAACTTTGACAGGCTGAGATATAAAGTTTAAATTTATACGAAAGGTACACGCCCATGTGAAGTTATGTTCCAAATTTCAGCATCCTACATTGTAAACTCTGTGGCTGCTACAGTACTTCTATTTTCAAACTTTTCCCCAAACCAAAACATATGCGATTTACTTCTTGAAAATAAGGGTTAAAAATTCAAAGTTGATTTTCTCGAAAGTCTGAAAAATTCCGAATTTCTTTTTTTTTTTAGAGAAATTGTCTTGAAGAAGATAAATTAATCTCCTTTGTGTCCTAGATGTAAACTGTTAACAGCAATTACAATAGATATGGCGTCATTCCAAAGGGGGATCGGGAAGAAGGTCAGTTATGGATAATGAGCAGTGAGTCTTTCTTTGAACGCTTGCCATACACTAGGCTTTCAAGTTCGTTTAAGAATAGTTCCAAGACAACTTCTTCGAGGTAGATTAGAATTGAATAAATGCAGATCCTCTGAGACCCAACCCCACGCGAAAAGATTGTTTTAGCAAAGTGAAATAGTGTCTTTCGAGTTAACCCCTCTATTGCATAATGTCTCTGAAAAGCAGACATAGACATATTCAAATATGTGAAACCGGAATCACCAACATATCCAATATTCAAATAATGACGCAGTTTTTTTTTATTTAATTGATTACATTTTCAACAAAGTTTCGTAGGTTGACAACCACAAGAAATCAGTATTTTAATTAAAACCAACCAACTGCTCATGAATTTAAATCAACACACGATTTTTATTTATCGGGGACTAGGTCAAAAGTCTCCGATCTGACCATGAGAATAATTTATTTTAACGGCAATACTAAACCTTATTCTGAATTCACTGCTTTGTCTGCGTTTGAAGCTATAAAAATAAGACTGGAATTGTTGTAAATAACCCAAGTACTAACGATCCGAACCGCAAAACGAAACCCGAAATCATTTTGACGAGAGGTTGGTAGCAGCTAATGACTTTTTCACGTCAATCATTAGTGAGTAAGTATTTCAAAATGAAAAGTGGTATCAGGTGTCTAGACTGCCTGGCGACACACCTGTCATAGCTGCTTAGCACACTTATAAGTATTGACAAAGCATATAACGTTTCAGCGCAATTTACGAGTGTCGTTATCAGATGAGATGAAGAGGTATACCTTAACTCGTCTCGTTTGATGAGTGCAAGATATATGAAATCATCAAGCTTTACATCGTATTATGAACCTGTTCATTTAGAATGATCAGTCAGAATAAATTTCATATTTACCTTTGTGATACATCAAAAATACTTCGTGGAAAAAAACAGAAGACAACTCTAATGAAATTTGTGACAAAGCTAAAGAATATCTAATCATAAGTCACAAAAAAACATTTTTTATCTTGCTCGAGGCGATCAGTTCAGTCTAGCTGGTGACATATACAGATCATCGTTTGAGGATCAGACATACGATTGAAATTCGTCTATTTCACAAAATAATCTTGGAGATATCTTTATTCGACTTTTAGCCTTTATTTGACTTTTAGACTACCTTCTTTGTCAAATAAATCTTCGAATTTTGATATACAAATGTATATAGCAAGTTTTTCAAAATCAGTTAAACATTCTAAGTTTCAATTATGCCTATCTTGTTAGAATTTGGTCCGACAATAGCTTGAAAACTGCTCTAGTCTGATGGTTTTGAAATTAAAGCTCAAATTATGTACAAGAATTTCCAGTGAGTTACATTCGGTACTTCAGCTATTACATACAATCAGAAAGGGACTGAACAATATAGTGTACGCTTTAAAACAATGCCAACATGTACAATCCAATATTTACTTGGATGAACAATGTAAACTTACAATAGGTTTCCGGCATTAAGACACTCGATAAAAGTAAAAAAAAATGCCCATAAAAGATAAAATTTCAATCCATTGTTATTTTCAGTCAATCAAAAAAGTATATTTCACTGAATCAATAAGTAAATATGTTTTATATTGATGGAAAGGAAAGTGTCGGTGGTCTAAAATATCTTTCAATCAGTCATTCCATTCCAGAAAAAAAATCAAATGAATTTATTTTTACGTTCTCCTCTTCTGCACCTAATTTGGCTAATTGAAGACTGGTAACGCCATGAGGGGATTTTGCCAGTGCAGAGGCATCAGCTTTTGATTTCCAATTGTCGAGGGATCTTTAACGTGCACAGCATATAGCACGCGGGCCTCGTTTTATTTTGTCCCATCCGAACGACTTGACCCTTCTTCCATGTCAGCCCCTCCGACGTGCATCATTGACCAGGGAAACTGGGGTGATAAGTCCGAAGCTATTATCTCGACCTATGCGGGAATTGAACCCTGAACCTTGAGGAGTACCTAAATCACTGAGCCACCACAGCTCCTTTAACAACCAGAGTTTGTCGTGTGGTTTATATATGGAATTAGAAATCCTATTCTATTGTTTGATGACCAGCTACTGTCAGTGCTGACGGCTAACAATATGATGGTATAACGTTGATTATAAACGAGTCGGTGATAATTATACGTCTCACTAAGAAATATACGTTTAGTTTTATAACTGTATATCATAACGTTGAATCAATGAATTTATGATCGCATTAGCCAGTGCTTTATCAGTTAGCGAAATGGAATATCATCTATTGTGAAAGCTAATGAGCCAATATAGACATTTTCAAAAAAAGATTTCCAGATGAGGATTGGTAATTAGACAGAGGTCAAATTCTAAGTGATCAAATTCTTAACCGCCCAAATAATTTATCTTATGAGCCAAATTTAAGCTTTTTCATTTAAATCTCAGGGGTGCACACTAAAGAATTAATGGCATGCACGACCCCATAACAAGTCTACAACGTATAAGGAAACCTCCCCAGTCGCTTATTCATGTCAATAAATTTCATCTTCCAACACTTGATAAGGAATAAAACAGTTCTGTAACGTGAAATTATGTATGGATTGAAACCGTTTATCATAATAATAGAATTTTATGTATGAAGGAATGACAATAATCATGAAATAAATTTCACGTTTTTGCAGTGCGTAGAAGGAATATCTAATGGTGATATACGTTCTTATTTTCATAAACCACTGACGGTTTTTGAAGTATCTTCCTACTTAGTACACTTGACATCAGGAAATCTAGAAAAAAATATATAACTTGTCACCGTATATGTCGCTGTAGTATCAGAAATGTCTAAAATGTGCACAGCAGTTTGAAATTTATGAGTTTCTATTCGGATCAAAACCACAAACAAGCTACTAAGATACCAATCGATATGTTCTAAACTAACTTAGAAAATACTAATAAAATCTGAATGACTTTAAGACTTACTGAACAGATGTTGGTTATCTCAAACCGTAATTACGATTTTCATGTACGGTTATGTAAATATCAATGTTTCATCTAGAGGCTTCGAGACAAATAAAATTGTGCTCATGAACTTTTCAAACAATTTCATATTCTGTGAACGTCGTCATGCCTCGCGTGAAAGAATTCCTTAACAAGCGACATAAGGAATATACGTGATCGAGATTTCGCTTGATAATTAGCGACAGAAAACTTGATTGACAAAGAAACACAGAAAAGATAAAAATGTGAATTGAAGAAGAAGGGTGAAATCAGTGCTAGAGATTTTAATACAGTGTGAAAACTACAATAGGTATCGATGCTTTGATAACTTTCAACCAATATAATTGACTTCTCTAGTCACAATTTTGTATTATATATACATCAATATATCGAAGGTGTTGAGCGGAATCGGTCTAATGACTGGAAGATTGTGATTCTCGTACTAAGTGTCGTACACCATTGGATATAATATTGTTTATTTGTTAATTTCTAGTGTGCTTTGGCCTATTCTTGTTGTTTTCTACACTTAAAAAAGCTTTAGTTTGGAATTTCCATTAAACCTGATTTTTGATTCTTGGTGGCAACGAATGGTCGTTCGCTTTTATGTAAGTATTCGCATTTTGAATGTCATGAAAGTAGTTTCGGTCTGTCCGAAAGTGAAATTGTGACGCTGTATTAAGCCCGATACATGTAAAGTAAGTTTTGTTTTGAGAAAACTTTATTATACTATAGGAATTCAAATAAATGTCACATTGTCTTAGTTTTATTAATAAGAAGCGTTTTATCTATTCAATGTTTCTGGTTTCTGTGTTCTGGATTCTCGTGTTCAAATAGTTAGAGATGAACGATTGGCGATATTATTTTGTAGATAGTCCCAATACCAAGTGAATAGATTTGGATTCTATTAACGAAGGATTAAGGATTATTTGGATTTTTTGTTTTAGGATAACAATGTGGAATTATTATTGTCTTAGCATTGTGCTGGTGTACATTAACCATAGTGTGAGTAAAAGATATGATGTGAACATAGCGGCTATATTGCCACAACATGATGCCCGAATGTTTTCTATCCATAATGTGCAGCCTGTATTACGATATACTACAGACAAAATTAAATCAACTTTACTACCCACTGTTGATATTTCAGTCAATTATGCAAATTCGCGTTGCACATCTAAGGATGCGCCTATTGCCGCCTTTAATTTTTACATGAAAAATGAAGTGAATGTGTTTTTTGGTCCGGTGTGTGACTATAGTTTGGCGCCTGTTGCAAGGTATGCACCGTTCTGGAACATACCGGTTATATCACCCGGTGGACTTGCTCATGATTTTGGGGCCAACAAAAGACTCCCAGATGCTGAGTATCCCTCACTGACCCGAGTAGGGGTGACGTTTAATTCTCTAGCTATGTGTATGATAGACATGGTTCAAGAATTTCAATGGAAACAAGTTAAAGTTATCTATGACGGCAACGGCCATGGTGACGTCACTCCCAGATTCTGCTTTCTTGCAGCTGCGGCATTTGTGGCCTACAGTAAAAATTTCAAGTTGAAGTACGATTTTCATATTTATATTCCATCAAATCATGATATTGAAGAAATGCTTGTTGAGAAAATTGGCAATGATTATGGGGGTAAGTGTGTATTTCATGTTATTTATTTAAGCTGTATTTCTGCCGTTACTGTCAACAAACATATCTCAGAACCAAAATACATCATCACAATTTTCATCGTTTCTAATGAAATGAAAACCCTGATGTACATTAACTAATTGTAAGAGAAATACGACTAAAAAGCACCCAAAACACAATTTGATGAAAATGAATAATTCATAAGCATAGTCTGCAACTTCAGATTTTTGTAGTCACTGATATTCCATGTTTATGTATTACATGAGCAACAAGTACGATAGTGCTTATATATTCTCGATGACACATGCTCGTGGTAAGAAATCTAATATCACAGTAATTAAGTTGTCACTCAAGGAAGTTAGGTATTAATTATTTGCTTCCGATGTCTATACTGCAACACCAATATAGTAAAAGGACCTAGTCATTTTTAATACGGAATCTTGGATTTCTAGTTTAAGTTTAATGTACGTAGTCTGTTTGGAATCATCTTTACAAAGCTATTATGAACTACTTCTTATACCTTGATTGCAATAGCCACCTATCTTGTGTCACAGAAGGTTGAAAGTCTGTGAACACACAGCCACAACGTTTACAGACATTCTGTCGAGGCCTCTGATTGATAGTATTCGCTACCGTACAATCCAATGAAATCGCTGCATACTATGATACAAGATAGGTGACTATTGCAGTCAAGGTATAAGACATTTGTAACAGCTTGACATTATGAAGAACAACTTCGCAAGCGTAGCTAGGGTCTTCAGAAGGGACACATCTTTTTGCATTGCGCTTACTGCCTTGATACACTACACACAGATGTCGATGCATTTTTCGACTTGAATTGCTTGAGTTGATCTGCATGACTATCTACCTTCGAGATTTTAAACATGCAAAGCGGGATGTACCATTGAGTTGAATGAACGATTAGAATACAGAATTCTAGGATATTTTAATAATATCTACTCCAAAATAAGCATTGGACTTTATTTTCTGATCAAATTAAAACAGACACGTTTCTGAAAAAACGAATCCACAAAATAAAACGACTTACTGATTTATCAAGGTAAGGGGTGAGATGTTAGTAAGACATTTGTAGGAATTTTTCATCCATTTGTGTCAGCTTTTTCCCACTTCGGCTACAGAGACCTATGACATTAAGGATTTGGTCAGGTATAATTATCTAAACCAATGTGAAATATAAATTTCGTCAAAACTTCAAATGAAATGAAATGAATGGAGTTTTTACGTCCTACTTTTCTGCACCATTTGGGCTAATGAAAAAGCTTCAAACAGAACCTTTTAATTAAATGGGATATATATGGTTTCATGTCAACCAAATGATAAAAACTGTGTCGACTTGTATTTCAGAATTGATGAATAGATCAAATTACCAGAACTAATTTGGTACAATATTATCGTAAAAATGATTGCAAACGGCATCCAATAGGAATAACAGTGGAAGTTTAAAGTGTACTTCAGGCCTGCCAACACCATTGTTGACCTTTTTAAACACGAGTTATATTAGCAGAACTGAGTACAACAGATTGATAACAATTCAATTTCATTTTCCCAATCTCAATCTCTAAGATTTTATAGATCATTATTGTGTCTTTTAGATTTTATAGATCATTATTGCGTCTCTAAAATTTTATAGATCAATATTGCCTCTCTAAGATTTTATAGATCATTATTGCGTTTTTAAGATTTTATAGATCATTATTGCGTCTCTAAGATTTTATAGATCATTATTGCGTTTTTAAGATTTTATAGATCATTATTGCGTCTCTAAGATTATATAAATCATTATTGCGTCCCAAATATTTTGTAGATCATTATTGCGTCTCTAAAATTTTGTATATCATTATTGCGTCTCTAAAATTTTGTATATCATTATTGCGTCTTTAAGATTTTATAGACCATTATTGCGTCTTATTAAGATTTTATAAAGCATTATTGCGTCTCTAAAATTCTGTAGATCATTATTGCGTCTCTAAAATTTTGTAGATCATCACTGCATCTCCAAGATTTCATAGATCATTATTGCGTCCCTAAAATTTTGTAGATCATTATTGCGTCTCTAAATTTTGTAGATCATTATTGCGTCTCTAAAATTGTGTAGATCATTATTGCGTCCCTAAGATTTTATAGATCATTATTGCGTCCCTAAAATTTTGTAGATCATTATTGCGTCTCTAAATTTTGTAGATCATTATTGCGTCTTTTAAATTTTATAGATCATTATTGACCCTTAGATTTTATAGATCATTGTTGCGTCCCTAAACTTTTGTAGATCATTACAGCGTCCCTAAGATTTTATATATCATTCTTGCGTCGACAAAGATTATATACATCATTACTGCGTCTTTAAGTATATGGTCATTAATACTTAACAACAAAGGTATTATAATACAGCAATGTATAAAAGCTGATAAAAAACAACATTTTTGTCCAACCATCAGCTTCATTCATTTGGATTTGTGTACAATTGAATAAAATAAAGTAGAATTAAAAAAAATCCCAACGAGTCAGGGACTATCCTGTTGTTCGCGATGTTTGTATCTCCAGACAGTATGATATGATATGAGTATGTATGACTTGAGGTCTGTGAGTGTCACAAACAGCGAGCAAGGGATTAGGTGCAAAATCATTTGAAAATCGGAATGTTTTGTGTTATACCAGATTTTGTCTGTATACAATCCAATAGGATTACAGAAAAACTGTCAACATTTTCTCTAAGTTGCAATAATATTATAGAACATTACATTATATGTCAAATCTTTGAGTGAAAAATCGACATACCAGTCAGTTGTTATTGTAAACTAGATAAATATGACGAGAGTCTATAATATATTTCATTTGAGCTTCAATACACGAAGATATTGTCAGATTATCAGATTTATATATGACAATTACACTACAAGACTAGCCTAAAGAAGAATTATAAAATTGACAAGGACAGACAACCTCAGATCTGTACGTGAGCCTAATACGAAAGCAGTTCAATTTCAGAGTGCTTCACATGGGATTTAATACTAATTCTTCAGTCTGAGACTATGATGTAAAGTCTTAAAGTTATAAAATTGCACGACGTAAGGTTATACAATCTTATAATAGGCTAAATCCGTAAAGTCAAACCGTAGATGATACCATCAGACTACGAGTATTTGCGTCGAATATCTTAAAAATATATCTTAAAATATCTATGACAATGAGATTTAACCCCGTGGTAATGGTTCACCAACCGTAATGATCATGATACTCACCGATCACAGATAGACCCAGAACAGATAGTATTTCAATAATATCACTATCCGCTTTACAAGGTCTCACCAAAATTTCTCTTAGTTACAGGCTAATTTGTATACTTAAGAACATAATTTTAAGGAGTGAAGCACTAAACGAATGTAAAGGAGTCACCATTGCAAATGCATGCATTCAAAACTTTATTTTTTTATTTTTTAACAATTCCTCTTTTGTAGAGGTTATGATACGAAATTAGGTAGACCTAATCAATTACATATCGCTTTCAAAAGGACAGCTTTAAATATTTCCAGTAAATAATTTTGAAGCCGATTTAATAATTGTAACAGTCTCTATCTTACCGAAGAAACCAACAAAGCGTTCGATGTTTTTTTCCATTTTCATAGCCTGAAGCTAATGGACCGGAAAGAATTGGAACGTGTGTATATCATTTGTAGCTTCATAATATTATGGCTTTGTATAAAACAGACCAATTAGTAGTCGGAAACAGAACAGCCTGGTACCCTATTCAACTTCCAGAATGAAGATTCTTTTCATGCCTTCAAAACAGATTGTGATAGTTATCCCATAATTACTCACATCAAAGACATTTATCTTCTGGAGGCTGATCAATGAAAAGAGGGTTTTATTATCAGCTAATGACCAAGTTCAATTACTTGAAAACCTGAGCAAATGAGGCTTATATCATTAATGATATGAAAATTACATCCAGACATCAAAAGGGTACTGTTGTTGGTATGTGGAAATAGCTTCAATGATATAGATATCAATGATCTTTGTATTTGAATGAAGGGAAGGGTGGATTTTATTTAAGCTGTCGTTCTATAAACATTCTGTATTCCAAGACTGATTTGATAGTTAAACCTACAAGGTCACTTGATACTCCCCCTTCCAGCAAACATGCTTTTTAACTGTTTTAACCCTGACGGGGACCCACGATCAGCCATGGTTGCATAAGCAACTGCAATATTATGTTCGTCGATGTGTTTGTATTGCATCAATCAAACCACTTGCTTGAAGAAGTTGATTTTAGATTTCCAGGTTTAACACTGTAGCCTAGACCCCTGTTGTGTTTGCTTATTGTTACACTAACGAACGAAGCGGACCAGTTTATGGGTACAGCTCTTCGATATCTTAATATTAATTTTAAATTACCCGGAACTCGAATGCTACACACAAGTGTTCTCTTTCCTACCGGTGACCCACGAAACCTGTTAAAGATGAACTATATAATATTCTCCAGATACAGAGTAATGGTTCAAGTAATAACATCTTTCATGGGAAGGATCGATTGCGTTCTTATCACCATAATGGGGTGAATATTTTTTGAATACATGATTATCCTTTTTAGAATATATAAATATAAATAATGATTATATCATATGTATTTGTAAAGATATTAATTTCATGAGATGCCCCATGTCAATGCGTAAAATATCAAATTAACTTATATTTCAGTTGCAATCTACTTTTAAATTGATCTTAAATGGCACAACAGTTAAAGAATATTTCGAGAAAATTTAAGGAATACTATGACTAAGCAATGGTTTGTGTATGGCAACAGACTGACCCTTGTTATGTTACTTCAATCTGTTAACTTGAGTTAAAGCGAAGAAAAATCCTAATAGAATATATTAAAATTCCAAGATAAGAAAATACCATACGTTGATACTTCCAGCAAGGGAGTTGCAATGACTCAGTGAGTTAGACGCTTGCTCGCTAACCCGGTGTCTCCTTGTCAGTGATGCAGGTTGGAGGAGCTGACATGGTTTGGTTGGGACAATACACCCGCACACTACAGGCTGTGCAAGTTAAAGATTCCTCGTTAAAATCGAAAAAGAGTATGCCAATGCCACTCTCATGGCACACTTCATGGAGTTGTCCGTCTCCATTAGCCCAATCAGGTGCGTATTTATTTCATTTTAAAATGGGATTTTAATTAAGAGTCTTCTTTACGAAAACGGTCATCTTATGTTTTGTTTAATGGTTTCGCGGAACCTCCGGCTTGAAATAATGTTCATTAATATGGATTAGGTGATCAATCCTGCAGTTGTGAAGTACGGCTTACATCAAGACCTTGATTTGACCGCAAGATTAACGCTTTGAGGCACAGCCACTCACTCACTAAGATATATCTAACTATATTTCATAGAAAATTAGAGACATTATTCACGGTCGACATCATCAACCATCTGATTGACTTGATCTCATTGTCCAAAAAATCTTACATTTCATATATCGTAATAAGTTGGCCAATTAATGAAAACATGCATTTGTCCAAAGTACATACCAACAAATTGAAACAACTTGAAAATTATAAATAATGGTTACGGTCGCAAGTGTCAGTGTTCCACAACATTATAAATTTAATAGTCGTATTAAAATTCTCATATTACTCAAATTTGTTGGTGTGTTGGTCGATATTCCGCTGTACCAATTTATATACGTCCACGTGAAATGGGGTCGTATATTGGCGTCACCCATGTCCGTCACCCGTCCGTCTGTCCGTCCACAATTGCTCGTAAACACTCCAAGAGGCACAATTCTTGAAAGATTTTGTTTAAATTTGATGTGAATGTTTGTTATTATTTAAGGATGATCCCCATTGAAATCAAAAGAATCGAAAAATATTTAGTATGAGTTATTGCCTTTGTTCTTGAAAAACGCGTTCAATTTTTAGCTCGTAAACACTCTAGAAAGCACAATCCTTAACACATTTTGACGAAACTTGGTGTGAGTGTTTATAATCACCCAGGGATGAACCCTATTGAAAATAAGAAAAATCAAACAATAATAAGTTTGAATTATTGCCCTTCTTTTTGAAAATGCTTTCAATTTTTAGACATAAACACTCTAAAAGGCACATTCTTGGTGGATTTTGACGAAACTTGATGTGATTGTTATCAAGCAATGATGAACCCTATTGAACATCAGAAAAATCAAAAATTTCTTAGTATGAGTTATTGCCCTTGTTCTAGGAATATTTTCAATCAAAATTAAAAATGATAGTGTGCATATATTGCCTTGACTGGCAAGCTATCTTATTATTTGCTTTTACGTTCATCTTTTACTTATCAGCATCTTGCTTGATAGAACATATGGAATAATAATTTGTGATAATACAAGCATCTGGTCATCCTCAAGATGAATAAATAAGCAAAACCGTGACATTAAGAAAACCATCGCATTATGCCACATTTTAAATCGTTATGTGTCAATAATAATTTAATGTTAGCCCATACCAGTAGTATGAAGTAACATTCTATTGGGATCGAATAATGATTTTATCATTTCCCATACGAAGGAATGAAAGTATATTTTATTATGTAATCAGTTACCCGAGCCTGCGACTAAATTACTTGTTGAAACCATGGTTCTTTTATGACCAATATTGTTTGACAATAACAGTGCTAGTTTCCGAAGCGACAAATTCCATTAAGGCGATGAAGCAGGCCTAATATCTATAAAAGTGTACTATAAATTAAGACTACCGGTCATAGGCATTACGGTCTACATGATAAAAGAAGTAATAAGAAACGCGGTTTAAAAGTAGTTTGGGGCTAAAGTTGAAGCTAGAAACGGCCTAAGATTCCGTTCAGTAATTCTAGAACTAATGAAATAGATGAATACTGGGTGGCTGAACTCATCAATCTAATAACAAGGTTTTAGAACTACTTTTACTGAGCTAATCCTTTTTCAAATGATTTGGTATTCTATGAACGGAATGATGTTGTAGAATTGATTTGAAATTTTATGTAAATGTTGATTATGTTCATGTTTTTGTATTTAGATGGTAGACGCTACTATGTCGAACATGGCGGAATTTTCGCAATTGTTAATTAAAAAGATAGCTTGTCAGACAGAATAACACACGCTTAAGAGAGCAGTGAGAAATTACAACAATGTTCTATCAGTTACAACTAAGTCACGGTCAAAATCACGAACTTCAATTTCGTGAGATGGTTTATTACTGAACAAGATTAAAACAGTCTGGTCAAAATCAAATGAAATTTGGTGGTATATGGAATATGTTCACATCAAAAATGAAAATTCTGTCAAAAGTTGTGAAAATAAAATGAAATCAAAGGAGTTTTACGTGCTAATCTTTTGCACCTAATTGGGCAACGCAGTGTGCAATGAAGCTAGTATTTTTCGATTTCCAACTTTTTGGGGATCATGGGCGCATCTTTTCTGTTCGTTTGCAACATCGGATATTCCACGCGTATTTTTAAATATTAGTTCTAGATCCACTTCTGAATGTTTATGAAAGTCTTATTTATCTTGAATAAGGCCAAGTGATCTTGAAAATATGGATGACTTAATAAAGATTTCTTTTAAATCAATACAAAGTTGAGTGATGATTTTTTTCTATAATAATAAAAGGTTTTATATCAGTCTGGGATCAGCCCTTTCTTTCTTTCTTTCTTTCTTTTTCTTTGCTTTTGAAAATCAATTAAAGAAACTTAGAAGTGGGCTTACTAACTTTGAACCTGTTTTCATTTTCAACAACAATCGTCTCTTTTGTGACAAATGTGTTTCAATGAGAGCAATTACACCACTCGTCTCGTTCGTTTTTATCACAATTTGAAATATAACCATTTATCCCCTAATGGCGTCTTTAGTTATCGACAAATGACCATCATTAGCGCAAAAATGTTCTGCCATTCGTTTTAAGTATCAAAGAGCAACACGGAAGTGTAAAAGATGTAGTTGTAAGCCATACAATTTTTCTTTGAAAAATTGAATTTATTTGATTTCATTTCTTCGCTCAAATTTATTGGGAAGCACTAGAGTTGGGAAGAGTTGATTATTTAAAAAGCAATATTATTGAAATGTGGATTAGAAGGTGGAATGCAGATTTACTGAATACATGAAGAAACCATGCACGTCACGATACAAATTGTAATTCATACCTAATAGTCAACAGGCGGATAAATCAATGGGTTTGATATGATCTGTTTTACTGTGGAGCAACACAGCTGAAATGATTCAGTGAAAAGCAAGAAAAGCAATGTTACTGAAATGATTTTTTGAAAAGTAATATTACTGAAATAAATCAGTGAAAAACAATGAAAAGCAGCGTTACTAAAATGATTCGTATCAAAGCAATATTTTTTGGCTGCTATCATGAAAGATTCAGTGAAAATCAAGGCAAACGGTCTGAAATGATTCGGTGGACAACAGTATTACTTATTGATTATGTTGGTGACAATGCATTTTAGTCCCATATTCCAAAAAATTTCTAAAGTTGCATGGACGAATCATTAGACACAAGACAAGAGAGGTTGTCGAAGACCGTGAAGGCGTAGATGGTGAATCTGTTATTGTGCTCTTGAATGAATTCATATTTATTACGTAAGAAATCTGTAGTTTTCGCCCCATTGAAGATGAATCATAAATGTTAAGCTGTATCACTTCTGCCAATTCAGAAAGCAAACTATATGTATATGACAAACACAGTTACAACATAGAGGTTAGCCAATCAAAATTTCTTGTGTTACCTGGAGTGAATTTGTTAATCATAATTGCATAAAATATACTTGGCAGCTGTTGTCAAAAATTGCTTAAGGAAAAAAAATTTTTGTAATCATTGAAAATGTTGTTTGGGTTAAACTTATATATAAAAAAAATCCATTAGAGAAACCATTACTAGACAGGAAAAGGACCCGGTCTCTATCCTTGGGGGATATGAAACAAAATACTTATTGTGTCTGATAGATACAACGAGATTCCTTGGAAATATCAATGTAGAGTAATGTCACTTAAGTAGACTCGATTGTCTCCTTGGCGGGTCACTTAGCAAGCTGTGTCACTGTGCTGGAACTTGGTTCTTATGCATTCTCATACATAAGGTTTTTGAAAGTGGAATGATAAGTTATTTGATATGAAATCAAAATGAGAAATGGTTACAAAACCAGCATTGATTCAAAATGCACAAGGTTAACTTCATAATAATAATAATTTATTTGACAGGAACTCCTATTTAAAAAAGTTAGAATGCTAAGCAAGCGAACACAAGCCAAATGTGAACAGACCGACCTATGGACCGATTACAATATCAAAATTGAATTCAACTTGAGTTAATGCTAATACGTTTATAAAGTTTTAAGAAAGAGGAATTTTACCCATACATTTTATACCCAAGAATCAAGGTTGGCGTAACTGGCATACTTCCTCATTTTACCTCATGAATGTGTGACCGTAATCTCTGCTCCTCAATGTTTAACGAAGAGTAGGACGTAAAACTCCATTCATTTCATTTCATTTCTCAATGTTTAACTGTCCAAACTAGAAACAGACAGCATTGAAACACTAATCAGAACAAATTTTTAGGAAAAAGTGTTGATGTACAGTCTGTCGTATATGCTTGGTATACCTTTAATAAAATCAGTTTTGTTTCTTGCATTATGCCTATCAATTCTGAGGTGTTTAAAGGTTAGTTTATATCCATTCAACTATCAATATTATTATTAGATAAATACTATATACAATATCTATTTGATGTCAAATTGTAGATCTATCTTACTATTGATTCCAGATGATAGTACCCAACGAATACTAGGTAATAATTACTACTTATGAAGACTATCTGAAAGAAAAGTGGACATATGTTTAAGCGATACAGTCTTTAAGCATAGACATATAGTGTGTTTCAATCAATTTTAACTACCGTTCCGGTTTAGATATCAAAATCTAATTTCCCGCTTCTTAAGCATTAAGAAACGAAAGTACAGTCCAAATTTAAACTTATGCCAGTGACTATATAAATGGTCAACTATATACCTTCATCTAGTCATTTTTAAGAGTAATTAATTTCTGATTTTCATCTCAAAACCTTTCAATATCCTCACCAATTAATGTCAGTTATATGACCATGTCAATCATAAAGGCGACTTAGCTTAATTAGTAAATATCATCAGATTCATTCACATGAACAGAAGAAATGGAGGGAATTGATCTCGACACACACGTTAGGAAGAAGGTGTAGGCGATGAATAACAACTTTTCTTATGTGACTGAAATCTAATGGTCCATCGTTCTTACCACAAGTTAACAACCAATATTATGATTTGATCTATAATAGAAACCTCTCTTAAAGTTAGTCAGTGATTCAATCATTTATGAAGAGAAATGATTTTGATTTGTCGTTTACATTATTATTCGTTGATAATAATCTTTAATAACCCAAGATCCAGTAGCTGAAGGCGACGACCTGAATAGTATTTTTCTTTCTTCTCTCATCTGAATGTTCATTCGTGATTACTTCCTAAAGCTGTAATAATTTACTGTGATCACTGAGATCATTAGATATCGTTTTTATACTTCTTTTTGTGAAGAACTACCACTACAATGTATATGTCCGTTTACCCTAGAACACAATATTATCTCCAAAACACGATTTTAGTAAATACAGCTTAATTTGTCAAAAGGTTCTTCTGATTGAGACCATTGACCATTATGCCACGTCTTTTCCTTTGTGTTGAGTTAAAATTATACTTCGGATAAAGCTGTTACATCAAATGCTGTAATATGTTCAAACATAATATCAGATGTATATTGGCACAGCTTTATGGAACAACAATCACTGGTTAAATTTTTATGCAACGTTTCGACGTGTTTCCCCCGTCGTCCTCAGGCACATAATATCAGATGATTAGAGTGATGGAATATAACATGATTAATATGTTGAGATACAACATCAGACGCTTTGATACGATGAGATATGCCATCAGGCGTGTTAATACACTGGGATATAACATCAGACGTGTTAATACGTTGAGATATAACATCAGACGGGTAGATATGTTGAGATATAACATCAGACGTGTTAATACGTTGAGATATAACAGCAGACGTGTTAATACGTTTAGATAACATCAGACGAATTAATACGTTGAGATATAAATCAGGCGAGTAACTATGTTGAGATATAACATCAGACGAGTTAATACATTGAAATTCGAGTTAATACGTTAAGATAACATCAGACGAATAATTACGTTAGGATATAACATCAGACGACTTAATACATTGAGATACAACATCCGTCGGGTAAACACTTTAAGATATAACATAAGATAAGTCAATACATTCAGATATATGAATTTATTTTATACCCGGGAAAACAAAGTAATGTACCGGTTATATTGAGCAACAGGTTTACAACTTCATATTAAGAGTATATCTATGCACAATCATGTCGAGTCCTTTGGGAAACCTAACATTCTACAAAACCAGACGGTAGACGTTTTAAGTCCATTTCACATCGTCAGGGAGTACTTAAAAATCTGTATAAGCAGAATATTATTGTTATATTGGGAAAATCCATTACGTCACGTATGGTTCATTTTATGATCTCCGAGATTTATTTCTGAATTACGTTTTCAATTACATTCCAACTTTGGGTATAAAACTCGGTCATATTATTAACATTACACATCCAATGGATGGTTTGACTTCATTTCTTAATACCAAAATTGACTTAAACTAAAATGTAGACATCGTATGTTGGTAGAGTATTTTATTATCGGATTTTCCGTATAAGATTCCAAGATATTGCATGTAATTGCTTTTTCTGCAAAGGTTCACCTCTCTTTGTTATTTTTAAAATTCGTGATTTCTTAAGTGACACTCTCTGAGCGGTAACTGAATTAGCTTCATCATAGAATCAATTATTATAAAATGTACTTTAATGAAGAATGTTGAACAGGGTTTATGGAGGAATATCACAGTCAGCCCTGCCACAGGTGGCGTAGAATGTCTTCTTATGAGGCCACTTGACCAGATGTGTCGCGACTCTTGGATATTGTATGACAAAGGATGACCACTTCAATCTACTGTAGAAGTATAGAGTTCCATGAAATCTTACAACTTCTTGTGTGCATTGCTGTATTAATAGTTCCTATACGGTTTGAAGTAATGGATGGAAGTTCAGTAATCGGGATTAAGTTGAAAAACAAGGCCCACGAGTGCCAAAGCATGACTTGACCTGTTCAATGCATCTTTTAGTAAATAAGAAAAGTTCGAAAGAAAGGGCGTAGTGGGCTACATTGTGATTCTCGTGTGAAACTGATCCCGTGTGCACAGGTCATGGAATGCCACATATCCATTGCTTTGGTATAGAAGCTAAGCAGAATCTTCAGTTATATTGGAATTGATATTCCATATATACTAAATATATTAGCTAATTGTGACTCTGGAGGAGTACAAAGATTACAAAGATAATCCAAACTTATCCGGAATTCCTTGCACGGAGGTCGTCCTTTCTTGTTCTGAATGTAAATGTTATAAATAAGTTGGTGTAATAGGCTTATTACTGGAAGCCAATATGTTATTTATGTCATCGTATAGAATCTCAGGGTCATTGCTAGTAATTATACCATGCAGTAATGACAGGTTTTGTGAGTAAATAACAGAGGTGACGAGAACAATTTCATATTGATATCATTATAGATATGTCATAGTAAATGAGTTATTACATACATCACTATGACATCGAGTCATATTTCAATAGTTCATCATTAAATATACTCCCTCTTATTCCATATATAACTTATTATTAAATCTTGGTAACGTCATTGACTCTCTTTCATCCTCTTATTACAGACTTTATAATTACTAATCTAATAAGGCTGAAGTGGCTGATATAATTGACGTTTGTCTGGTGACAATGTCATGCTTTATGTGAGATTAAGTATATTACATCACATGATGCTCTTTATTGCTGCCAATCTTCGTCAAGTTATTTTGAATTTGAGTTCTTGAAATAAAAATTAATTCAAATTCCAATTACCAAATCAATGTGAAATTGGATCAAGCAACTTTGCAAAAATGATGGGTCCAAGGTGTTATACTGTCATCAACAAAAGTAATAATTTACTGGAAATGCATACCAAATCTTGTCCGTCTAAATTGTCATGGGGTTGGTTTCTTAGTTGTCGATATCTTGCTATTAATTGTATACACTCAATCTTTCAAGAACATAACGCTATTTATGAGGTAAACATGTACTAAGTTTATATGAATCCAATGATGATCAATGTATCAAACTATCGCTATCGCCTACTTTATCGTGAACCTCGAACCCATTTATTGCCTTTTATCAAACCAAACAATCATGGTAAGTAGTGTAATAGGTAGAAAAATTTCATATTACAATGATTGTCTATTCCATCGTCGAGTGTCGCTGACTCGGGTTGAACCTTTCATCTATTATATTATATACATACATGTATTGTAAAATAAGCATATCGGCATTATTCTCCAAATAATTCTCCGGGTACTTAGAAACAATGTTATCTTAGGCCATGTATATGAGATGTATAAAATATTTTTGTCGGATAGTTTAGCTTGTGACGCATCAAATGTCCTGATTGAAAAGTGCAAATGTTCCTACTTAGGGACATGTCCCTGTGGTTGAAAACGTATGAATTAGTTAGTTTAGGAGCACCTTATTCTAGATGTTCCATACATTGGAATTATTAACCGGAAATCTATTAAAAAAAGATCCAGAAAATCCATATCTGATTCAGCAGACTCAGATAAAAAAAAATACTTTAAAGAGGTAATAGATCTCTTTACGACCTATTATCCGTTTGATGTCTGTTCTGGTAATTACCTGCCAATGTAGTTCAGACTTCGCGAACATCATGTATTGCATGTAGAATTAATGCATCCACACAAGTGAAAATGTTAAATGCCAAGGGTTTAAGATAAAAAAGAAAATGCACAAAACGTCTGTAAACTGGTAAAGGAAAGCTTTCAATTTCATGCGTCTCCTCGAGGGCAAAGGTAATCATACAGCTATACCTGTAACACTGGAAAAGTCAACCTCAAAACTTCTGTCATTACGGACTTTTGTATCCGCAGCAAGAGATGAGCTCAAGTCCATTACAGCAGCCCTTTCCTTAAAAAAAAATTAAAATTAGAAATAAATAATAAATAGAAGGCAAAACATGTTGCTTTTTAATACTATATAGTATATAACTAATTGTTATACTTGATTATCAAGAAATGCTAAAGAAAGTAGAAGGATTCAGCATATCTTTATGTAATTTGTTACCAGGAACATTTTTCCATTTTATCAGAATTTGGCGCCTTTAGTTTCTCGTAAAAATTGCACATGACAGTCAATGTAAGATTATCTAATCATTCTGTCAGCTGATATCTTAAAAAAATTTCAATGATATCACGATAGCTGCTACTCCAGGAAATATGTAAATTTTACAATCTTTGGATGCTATAATAGACAATAGGCTAAATCTTCGTGGCGTTCAAGTATATACAATTGAGTACGCATTATCCAAACGTTCTTTCAGGAAATTGTCGATGACAGAAGACATCATTAAGGACAATGGATATTTAAATCAATAAATCAATGCTCTCAATAGAGAGGTTATGGTATTGAAACAACGTAACTGCTGTTAACGTATTATTTATTAAACTGGTTTTCATAATAAAGCTTAAAAAGTTAATATTTACTTTCACTGCATCGGATGACAAATGAAGTGGATTATGTATTAATTAAGATAAATTGTCAAGAACTTGTGTATTTTTTACGTTATATTTGATCAAACCTTGTTGCAAAATGAAAAAGGAGAAACAATAACCTAAAATGAGTTTAATCAATAATATTATTATTGAACGAAAAGTTGAAATGTTTTTATTCACTAATGTAATTAAGGTAAAAGGTTTACATAGTATATCAATAAATGACCTCTAAGCCAATGACATCTTATGATTCTGCCTTGGTGATAGATTTGTCATTCTAAGGACTTCACTTAAGATTAAAATCTTTATTGAAACTTAGAAGTACAAAACTCAACGTAATACCATTCTATAACAACGCAGTATGATATGAGCCAGAACATAAAACTCTTTAATACGGTTGTTTCAATGACCTCGTTCAATTGGCTTTGAAGTTTTAAGTCATTTTATGTTGCAATTTGAACCCATTTGAAATCTCTTGCCCTGACAAGAAGGTACATGAGAAAACAGTTTGGTTTAATTCGGTTAAATTTCTATCCCAAGTCCTCTTCTAGTCAACGAGTCAACAATTACTTTGAAACACAGCGATGCCATTGGAAAAAATAACCAGAAAGAATTCATAGAATAAATTCCATACAGTTCCTTGTATACTACAATCGTACATTCAACACTGAGTAATGTAAATGCAGAGAGCAGACCATCATCTCAAACATCACTAATACACTCAAAAAATTGGGATAAAATGAAATTGAATTTTATGTCCTGCTCAACATTTTGTTTTGAAATAAGAATCGAATACACAATACAAGAACCTTTCAATTTACTCTCAACACGGCCCACATAATTAACAATTTACAAAACGATTAACCTGCTATAAAATTTGAGTGGCACGTACATTTCCATTCAATTTATTTTTCATTTGAAACCTAGTCGTGATGCAAGAAGCTAAATGTGATTTATTGAGGTTCAATATGTAGAAATTACATTAGATCTACTCTTCCCATTCTGCTAATTCAAGCACTAATATCAACTTATTTGTAATCATATTGAACGTAGTCAGAGTAAATTGGAAACTTCTATCATATTATACTCTATGTCTAGTGAATAAATGACTTTACCAAATAAATTCTACAAGCTTTAAGGAGTTAACAAGGACTTAAGGTTAATCCAGTGTCAAGTATTGATCAGAATTGATATATAGTAAATTCTACGTTAAATATCACATTTTCTATTCAAATAATCAATCTACTCATTCTCAAAAGACCCTTTAATAACGAAATTGCAAAGGTAATGTTTCTGATTAATGTGGTTTCGAACTATTATACAATCCATTTATACGAACAAATTTTACATTTTAAACGTAACACGAAATATAAAACACATGTAAAGCAATTTGCTTCATCATTGTTTGATGCAGATGGAACTAAACCACAATTGCAATACAGATTATCATCTAGATTTGTATTAAATAGTTGAAACATTATCACACACCGAATCGTCAGCATATATTTCAACTGAATTTACTCAAATTAATTAGAAGGATTTTGTAAGTAGGTGAAAAGGAAGCTTTCAGATAAATTCAAAGTATAATGTCAGAAAATTTATAAAATGTCATTGTACTTTGAAAATATCTGAGTGTTTTTTTTTTTAGTTATTTCATGGGCGTATTTTGATAATGTTTTAAGTATATTTTGATGATTTTATTTTTGTATTTTGATGATTTTCCGAGGGTATTTTGATAATTTCATGGGTGTATATTGATGTTATTATATTTTGATAAGGTAATTTCATCAGATAGTAGTTGATTTGTTAAATTGATATACCTCTTACGTATTTTGATCATATTTTAGCGCATGTGTGACATTTTACTACATTTTACTCCATTTTGATGGAAATGCCAGATTATTTTAATTATCTATCCCAAATGGCACATATATCTGCACGCTTTCGACTTAATGATAAGGTCACTATAACCTAAAATGAAATTGAGGATCACGTCCAAGTAATGAATACTTTTATTCGGTATTGAAGGTTCTAACCTCTCTCAATCTTTTCTGAAATCAAACCTTATTCAACAATGTAAGCAGGAGCAGGATATACATTCACAGAGACATCGTGATATCCTTACCTATAAAGCTGTAAGATATGTCTTCTATAGATTTTAAATAAAAAAAAGTAAATAAAAATATGCTTGATCATCATGAAATCGCCATTGGACTAGACATATCCCGCTATTTTATTATAATTGTCAATGATAATAAGTATTGTTCGTAGCGTACAATTATTGTCTAGTTCATCCAGGGATTGTTTTGTTGACATTCGTCAATTTATTTACTTTAAGGTGTCGAGTCCAAGTGTCCTTAGCCCCACTATGATAATGAAGTATGAGCCAGAATACCCTCTCTTGCGGAGCACCTAATGGCGCTCTTTGAATAGGCTTGTCAATTCAGAAGCCATTTCGGACAGTCCACATTGATGGGAATAGTCAATACTGAGTCATCGCTCTCACTGGAAGAAAATGAACCCAATTCGGAAATTTTAGCGGTCGAAAGAATATCGTATCAATTCAACTGACTTAGTTTCATAATGATATTATTGGTAATGATATCATCCATGTACATATTGAATCTTGGCCACAAAGCGGTCATTTCGGACAAGTTTCTTGGTACCATGATGGTCCTAATTCTGACATAATTGAATCATCTAATTGACCACAAGGACCAAGTTAATATCTCCATTCGCCAGTTTTCTATACAGTTTGTAGTGTGGGATTGAAGAATAATTCATTTCAGATAATTGGTATTCCCTTATACTAATCTGTGAAGGAAAATAAAATCTTCTCCCAACAGACATCATTATTTGTAGGGTATTCTACATATAGCTTTGATTAATACGCTCCGTTGTGTTCCCTGTCTCTCATTTTTCATTGATTACAATCAATTGACTTAGCTGCCAATTCAAAGTCCTATAAATTGACGTGGAAGTTGTTCTTTTTAGAAGTTTCTGGTTTCCATTCTAGTAACCTATTACTTTTAAAAGATATAAATTGGTCAAATACTGAAGAAGTAACTGAGGCAAAAGAACCCATTTACAATCCATATGTCTTTTATTGTTGTTGGGTTAAGAAAGTTATTGATACCAAGGTTTGAGGTTTTTGCGATGACAATTTTTTATAAGATTTGAACGACATATAGAAGCGAGGAGCACACATAAGAAAACACAAGACAATATTATGGAATATAACACACTTCTTTAATAAGGTTGGGCACATAACGTTTCAACACAATATACACGTGTCGTCATCAGATGGTCAAATACAATTTTTTAACTTATTTCCATATCTAAAAAAGAACCGTCTTTCACAAAAATAACACTTTAAGTTCTTTGAGACCCTGTGTACCTAAGCGATGATCTTTGTTGACTATTCTTAGCTATTTACAAGTGGATCGTTGGATAAAAAAGCAAAGATGACTTATTCAAAGTATCTTTTATCTTGGTGAATCCATTCCATTCAACTGCATTTTAGGCCATATGTATGTAATTTCCTTTTAAAGCCTAGTTTTTAGATAGATTTTATTTTTGAAGTGTCGAAACCATCAAAGACAATGCACGATCTTAACTTTGATCACATGGACAGAGAATGATGTTTCAGAGGTTATTCCCTTCTAGTTGTAAGCCATCGGTTTATACGACTTATTCACGAACTCATTCTTTTTAAAGGTATTACTCCATTAGACTTTCATATTATGGTTAATTGAAATAAATAATGATAGCTCGGAAGATATTATATATAATAGTCGAGAAGTTCTACTTTCTAGGCGAGAATTTCACGCCCCGACCTTGTGGCAGTATTAAAATGTTCTATTAATCTGTTTTGAAATGAGAGCATATGAATTATTTTAATAATTATCTTACTTTTTTAAAGTAAAAAAAAGGCTAGATCTTACTTTCATATTAAAAATATCGGATAAAAGTGCACTATCTAAGAAGATACTGGTCGATTGAAATGAAATTAAATTTGCTTCGAGCTAAGTATTTTCTGTATGACAACAAAGACGGTTTCGTAAACCAGTCACAATGGCTCTATATATCATTACTGATGCCAGTTTTCAGAGTCTTTGATATTATGACTTTATTTTATGACACGTCTTACCACATTCTTTATCTGTGTATAAGTTGTTGGATGATCTTAGGTTTATCAATGATACCCAAATAAGATATCTCGCCCACCATTTCCTATTTTCAACTTTTAAGTTATCATAACTTACTGTTTCTGTATCAGACGTTGTTTTGAAATAGATTTTCACCTCCTACTTTTTCTGCTCAAAATAATAAATACCCCTAATAAAGACGACTTATTCGTCATGACTTAAACGTCATAAAAATTTCTGACATGCATTTACAAATGAGTTGGGAAGTTCGACTTAAAAGGATTGTAAAGAGAATTTTCTAAAAAACGTTTATGTGTATCGGGGACGCTTACTTGTCAATTGAAGTTACTCCTAAAAGAAGTAAGAAGAACCCTTTTTGTGGACATAAGGCAATGCGATGCGTTCCTTTGTAACGGCCCCTTTACTGTACTAGAACTGAAGGCGGAAATAGCCAGCAGTGCCACTGAAATTAAAATTTATCCAATTTCTGATCTCAACCTAGATTTATGTCATCTTAGAGGATTTAATGCCAATTTTGTCTTGGGAATACAATCAGATGAAATAATTCCTTACGATTTTGTGATGCTGATTTCAAAATATTGGTTTGATATTGAAAGGATCCTAAACTCCATTAACCTGCATCTTGGATTAGTTGCGGGGTTATTACTTGTATTACTTGTGGTGATATTGCTATTTACAGGATCTCATTCTCTTCTTAGAAACCTAATAGTAATTTTGTGATACCATTGATATCTATTTTATCGATAGTTCTCAATCAACGAGATCAATTCGAATACAAAATATCATCCCACGCCGTATTAAAGGCTTGTCTTTGAGACATTAACATTTGAACCTAACTCAGATCCAATGTCACGAGAAACAGTGCGAGAGTTCTATTAAAAACAGTGTTATTGTCACCTTCCCGCAGGTCATTATAATTGACCTTTTCTTTTTATATTTTGTGTTTTGTTTTTTATGTACAAAAATACATAAGGCGCGACACATAACAATAATAGTAGTGCCTCAAGCTTATAGTCAGAATCATTTGAACTTGTAAGATTACGGTAAACTAATACCACTAAGACAGCTGATAGTCTGGTAGTTCTTTCTACTGTGATAATCCAACAGACTTTGTGAATAATATTTAACCATGGATATAGTAACAATTTTGACATGACAATTTTTTGACAAGGGGTTCAAGTTTCAATGTCCTTTCAAGTACGTAAATGACCAAGCCCCACTGCTAAAATTTCAAATATAATGGTAAGTGGCGCTTGAGGATCAAAAAGACAGTCTCCCAATTTGAGCCCTTATAAAATCATCTGCACCGCTTATAACCTTAGCTAATAATATTATGTTTGAAATTGACCAACATGGTGCAATGCAAGAAAAGTAAACAACCAACACGTGAATAAAACAGACTTCTCCAAATTGTCTGGATAGAAGAGTGTGAGAAGACAGTCCGTGACCTTATAAATAATTTGTTCTTTGGATTAGAACTCGGGTTACAAATCTTATTCACAGTGGTGTAACCCTAGTAGTAATAGTAAGCTTGTTACTCTTAGTGTTCGAGAAGGTACCCTACGGATGTTAGGTAGCCAAGTTTATAATTAACGTACATGAATACTTAAACGAGCCACTGGTCACTCTAATTATTCAATTTGAATAACATGAAATTTAGCATCCCGGAGGAAATCTAGCTGGACTACTTACTGATAATTACACTGTATCTAGACAAAGGGTTCATACATATTAATTTAGATGGACACCGATTCTATTGTCCAAATAACAAAATGTAAAGATTGTGCCTAGTTTCTTATCGTAATTAATTCCATATGTGGATAAAAATAAGTGCAATTTGAACCTATCCCCCAGAGGTACCGAATTTAATATGTCGGCCTATGCTCGGAATCAAATCTAGGAGCATAGGTTGTCATTCAGAAGTAAAAAGATACAAAAAAAAATCATAGCAGTGGTTTGGACAAGCCGTGTAAATAGAAATGACTGCTTCCATACAAAAAGGAAATATATCAGATTTTACGCCCTTGACCTATGATTGTAAGGTGAAGACGTTCAGAGCACTTTACATTGGTTTCATTTTACAAAAGTAAACTCTAAAGGATACACACAGGAATTGCTGTAGCAACAGCAACAACAAAACAAAATGTTTTCTAAAGGTTCACTTTGGTGTATAAAAGTATAATACATGGCAAAGCGCCAAGTTACACTTTCCAAGCCTCTTTATTTATACCGAAAAATGTCTGTCTTTGTTTTAGAATGCAGTATACGAATTGCTTAAGGCAAGTGTGTAACTAGGTAAGCAGGGAATGACCAAGAAAAAGAAGGAAGCGGAATATTGTTGATTAAGAAAATCCGATTTATCAACTCTCAGCGAAGAGGCAACAACACGAATATTTCCGATAAAGTGAAATGAACAAGAAAATTGTTTTAATAAAATGAAATTTCTAATAGTCTCCCGAGGCTTGTATTCCAGATATTAAAATTAACTTCAGTCAATTGCTACCATATTTCATAAGAAAATAATCACAGAAGCAATTTCTTTCAACAGAGTGTCAATGCCATCATTTTTATAAATGTAAATTTGCTTTACAACAGGCTGACAAAACATAAGCATAAATTAAAAGTTCCTAAATCAGTTCACCACAGCTGTCTGCTGTACATCTGAATTTACTGATGCACTGATGTTTTAATAATGTTCTAAGAGTACATCATTTCACCACAGCTCTGTCTGCTGTACATCTGAATTTTCTGATGCACTGATGTTTTAATAATGTTCTAAGAGTACATCATTTCACCACAGCTCTGTCTGCTGTACATCTGAATTTTCTGATGCACTGATGTTTTAATAATGTTCTTAGAGTACATCATTTCACCACAGCTCTGTCGGCTAAACATCTGAATTTACTGATGCACTGATGTTTTTCTAATGTTCTAAGAGTACATCATTTCACCACAGCTCTGTCGGCTAAACATCTGAATTTACTGATGCACTGATGTTTTTTTAATGTTCTAAGAGTACATCATTTCACCACAGCTCTGTCGGCTAAATATCTGAATTTACTGATGCACTGATGTTTTTCTAATGTTCTAAGAGTACATCATTTCACCACAGCTCTCTTCTGTAATCTGAATTCACTGATGTTTTTCGAAGGTTCTATGAGAACATCATTTCATCACAGTTTTGTCGGCTTTACGTCTGAATTTACTGATGCACTGATGTTTTTCTAAGGTTCCAAGAACACGTTATTTCATCGCAGTTTAGTTGGCTTGACATCTGTATTTACTGATAAAATGCTAATTCCTATGGCATGTTACAGATTACGTGAAATCAAACTGTCGCAGTAAGTATATAATAATTGATGGCGTTTTAAGAAGCTTTCAATGTCTACCTAATAATTAATGGTGTGTATGCGATGTAAAGTTTCAATTTCACACTGTGTACACATTGATAATAAGACCTACGGTTCTCTTTCAAATTCTCGCTCATAAATCTTCTATGGTTTACACAGCAAAACGCTCTTAAAATAAGTTTTATTTTTCGTTTTAGCTTCGAGATATCTTTAAGTATCTTAATAAAATTGGAACGATGTTTCAAAAGACATTTCAAACTAATTCAATTACAGTTATAATGTCATAGCTCTGTCATAAAACAAACACGACACAACTGCTTCAAGCATTAAATTAAATTTTATTTCGAAAAAAGTTCACATTTATCGACATCTTCCAGCGTGATTTAAAACTATTCTTAACTATAACTTAACATATGACACGAATGTATCGTCAATCAAACGAATGAAAAGAAAGAGAGAGAGAGTGAGCTTTATTTTACAAGGACATCAATTAAAACTGGTTTTCCTTATTTTTCAGTGGCAAATTAAGTTACCTATTTGATTAATTGGTGTTTGGAGTGAATTATCGCCTATTTTAATGATATCATTATGTTCTTATTGCATATAATAAGGGGTTTTAATACTCATAAATGTCAGAGATAAAGATTGGCTGTGACTAGTTTCGTTCGTGTTTGAACTCTTCAGACTGATTAGACTCATCTTGCAGGGTTCTATTTCTACTGTTCATGGACTCCGGTGGAAGGTTACCGGAGTATGGGTTTACCGGGGTCCATGAATGTAGTCTGGATAAACAAAAAAAGCAATTTTGACCTTTCTTGATCGTCACTCCTTGGAATTCTGCTGGCTATTCTCTTATTTAGCTAATTATGAATTAATTATGGACATTTGAGACAAACTGGTATTTTTCCAAGTCACGAGAACAGCTCTATGTTCTATTCATATAAGTAATAGCATTTTTATTTTCATAAATGAAAATAAAGGAACCCATCTTTAAGGTTCCTTGCAACCCTCTTGGTATATTATCTGTCCCGGATTATCTATGTCTTGATTCCTACCTTCTTCAAGAACTTACTCCACGGTCTGCAATTCCTCAAAATTGATGTTCGGAGGTCTGTTTTGATGTTAATTGCGAAAAAAGGTCACAAAATGTCTTATATACGCCTTATTTCACAAGTTTTTCAAATTCTTTTTTTGGCTTCAACAAAAGCGGCAGTTGCAATGTTTGAAATGTTTCGTTAGTTGAATCTTTTGTCCGGTTGCAATTCGCATTTTCAAAGATATGATAAGGATTTGAGAGGATCTTAGGATTTTTTTATATATAAAAATAATACTGAAAATATCAGTATCAGCTTGTGACCAATGACTACAAAAATCTTTCCAGAAATTTCAACTGAATTGACAGAATTATAAAACCAAACAATTTGTGATACCTTCATTTTCTTTTGTTCAGACAAAGTTCGCTTCGCTGCAATAATTGATTTAAGGCTTAGCTTACAGAATACAATCCTTTGAAACAAATTGAAGAAATTACTATACTTCGAGACGATTAAAAGCTTCACAGTAACTGGACAGACTTAGGTTTGATTTTTAAAATGAAATATTTGCAAAGAAACTGTTATTATGGTTGAGGGCCTAAAATCTCTCTCAGACAGCATAACACAACGGAATTGAATGATACATTAAAGGTTTTATATAAAATTCATACAAGTACAATAACTAAGAATTATGACTTTCAACAGGACGTCTGCTGAGATGTTTCCAAAGATGATATTTCTGTCAGACAGAGTCAAGCAAATATATAAAATTGTTAATTTGCAAATGTATGATATTAGATATATTAAATGAAATTAAGGTTACGTCTTACTTTTCTGAACTTGATTTGGCTATCGAAAATGGTCAACGTCATGGCGTGTTCTATTACGGAATTTTAGTCTTTCGTCAGGACAGTGATAAAATAAAAAATCCTTACAAGGAAGACAATTCTGTTTATCAAAATCTTGTCCAAAGCATGGCAAAATCGAGAGCAAAAGACTTAAATATAAGGACAATACATTCGTAGACGAAGATAGTCATTAATTACATAAAAGACTGGGCAGATTGCTTTTGCCAATTTGTTTGTATCAGTCATAAGAGTTAAAGTTTTGAATTCGAAAATAAATTGTGCTTTTAATACCCGAGCGAAAAATCGAATCGAAAGATAATCTCTAAAACAAGATTAAAATGTACGCTTAAAAAATTAACCATTCACTAATACACAAATCCAACTATCAACCAATACAAAAGTCAGTGACAAAGATGAGCCAACAAAATAACCCAGACGAGGTCACAACGAACGTTTGGTTTGTGGTGCGGGGGAGCACCACCTATGATAATATGAACATTTTAAGTCTCAAATTATAATTGATCATTGAAAAGCGTTCAAGGACACTTACACCCAATTACTGACCGACTGCTATCACACTCCTTAAGGGAAGGATGTAAATGAGCTACTTAATTTCATAAGAGTTTGAAGTCTGGATATTCCGACGCTTGTTGAAATCAAGCGAGCAAGGGGTTAAACTGTCTGAACCCACCATCGAGACGTAACTACGACCAAATTACAAAGTTATCCGAGTTTCTTTAGAAGGTGAAGGGTGGCATCAGAGGAGAAAATAAATAGATATCCAAATAATTAACTCTAAATACTCCGAATATTCTTAGGGGAACATGAGACTCCATCTTTATTTTCTTATAGTTAATATAATAAACAACAGGCGTTATATCAGATTTCTGTTTCCAACCCCCATCTTTTGTTCGTGAACGTTTCATTCTTAAACTAGTAGACATATTGTTGAATGGGATTGTTATAGAAACTACTAAGACGAGATATTTAATTATTGGAATTGAAAAAGAAACTACAGCAGAATGTTTAGTCCCTGTAGAATTATTCTTATACAGTAACTGTCTGGAGATCAAATATTATTTAACAGAATATCAATATTAGGTTCAAACAAACATGTATTTAATAAGGATAATAATAATAAAATCTTTATTAGGGTGAAAATCAGGCTTGGCCTTTTTACAATTTTGCCTTTAAAGGAAGACAACATAAAATACAAAAGAAACAAAATACAAAACTACAATTAGACAAGCAGTAAAACTATTAACAGTTATATACGTTTATCAGTTATCTGATTATGTTGTTCTGTTTTTTCAAGAAAGAAAAAAAGTTGTTTTTTAAATTTTGCCAAAAACGTTGATTATTTTTTTAGGATAGAGGCAAAGAGTTCCATAAACAAGGGCCTTTGTATTTCAAACTTCCTATAAATGGATTTAATTTCAATAGCAACACAGAAGTGATCTTGGCGCCTTGCAAAAAAAAAACAACATTTTAAATATGACGAATAAACTGCATCGCTCAGATACAAGCAGCTTTAGACGACTATTTATATTATTTTATAATGAAAAGCAATCGTATAGTTAATTCCTATACTAATATAGCAATGTCATATTAGTAAATTGGTTTTTAGTTGTGTCGTCTGTGTCACTACGTTTGTAGTGAACAAATTTTCCATTGTAAATATATGGCAAGAATCTTACTGGCCAAAGCCGCGAATAGACAAGGTACTGTGTCTGGTGCTAGAACAGAATACACAAGGTGAGGGCATGGTTCGCTTCTACATTTTTCTACAATATCGATACGCCCGCATCCTACACCGCGCCTCGTGTATTCGCGGCTTAATACATCTATCTTTTTTCTTAAGCCAATTCAGATTTAAATTCATTTTGCCATTGTTTGTGAATCTGTTCTAGCTCGTCAAGTTCCTGATGGGTCATTAAACAGAGTCGTGATGTAATTTAAAAGATTAGGCTAATGCTGTTTTTCCTGTAAATTTGACATACTCTCATCTTGAACTGCTTCATAATCCCATCAGAAGCCGAACAGCGATACGTACATGGAATGAAACAATAAACAGTAGGTCTTTCGACAGTTAAACTATTTCAAGAAATTGCATTATTGCATCATTGTAAGGTGCATGTTGTATTGGTTATGTTCACCATCAAGCCATTGAGATCGAACGATACGCCATTTGCACAATTTCGAGAAGGTTTTTTTAACCAAGATTTTACTCTTCATTTTTTGTGTATCTGTGTATAATTTCTACTTTTGTTTTCTTCGTGATGTTAATTTTTAAGTCGTGTAAAAGATTGATGGATTAGCTAACAAATGAAGTCATGGATATTTTTCATTCCAACACCGACAAAGATTAATTCGTTACGTTTGACAACACCTCTTTGTCTTCAGATTGGTAGCGTGAATTGTAAATGATAAAATAACTGATTGAACTGTTTTCAGAGTTTTCAATATTGAGTGTGACTTAAAAACTAATAACTAATACTAGCTTTCTTATATAAAACCATTATTGAATTCGCGAGTCATTTATTAATCTTAGGGAAAAAAAAATCAGAACTTTTCTAATCTACATACAAGATGATGGCTTTATATTTACTGGAAAAATAGTAGTATTTGACAAGCAATGAAAATATATTACTTAAACCTATTACTTTAATGTAGTGAACAGTCGGCAAATTGACTTAATGTAACTTGATTTTCTCTTAATGTCGTACAAAAGTTAACATTATTTTAAAATTATTTCCGAATCATCACTGATCTTAAAATAGAACCTCCTATTTACATCGTACATATTGAATTTTTGTAATATTCAACAACCTCACTTTTGCTTACAGACAGCATGTCGCTTTATGACAAATATTCTCCTTGACGTGCATAGTACATTATATTTTTTGTAAGAAAACCGGAAGGGCGTAGGACAGGTGAAGCCGAAAACATTTTGCTTCCAGGAATAAAGGCACTAACAATGAAAAAGACATTAATTTCCATCTTTCGCTGAAAAGAAAAAATAAAGATAAGTATAATTTGATCACGAGGAACAATGACAGATAAAAATTACAGCAAAATAATTTGAACAAAAGAGTATTGTATTTGTGTAGATTTCAAATTTACTCTTATACTAACTAGCTTCAAAGAAACGCAATTTTGTACGTAAAAGCTCACCCATGCATTGCAGTGCATAATGTAACAAAGTGAATAAACGATCAGTATTGAAAATGTCAATTTCTTTAGATATCATAATTCATAAGATCAAAAGAAATGAAATAGACTTTACATTCTTCTTTTCAGAACGGGTTTGGGCTAATGCAGACGAGCATTGAAGGAAAATCTTGCTAGGACAGGACTGTTCTAATTCCCAACTGACGAAGTATCTTAAGCATGTATATTCTGTAGCAAAATCGGCTATATTCTGGCGAATTTCTGATCAATCATCCTGAGCGCACCTTAGTTCGGCATGTTCTACTTTCTAAATTGGAGTGGTCGAAATATGCTATCCATAATCTTCTATGTGATCTAAGTGACTTTTAGACGGCACAATTCTCGATAGCGTTTTACTTCTGTCCACTGATCAGATGAGACGAGATTTCCACAAAGGCTGCTGATATTTCTAAGAATTTTTTTGATTTAAGAGCTACTTGTCAAACAGAAATACAGAATTAATTCTATTTTCTTAAAAATCGCAGATGTTTTGATATTTCCCTTTTTTCAATACGCCTACCTAAACAGCTTTTTGTGCAACCGACATTCATCATATCAGATTATCTTTCAACCAAAAACTCCGCCTTCAAAAATTTGTGTTTTTTTGTTAATTTTATATATATTTATTTGCTATATCATTGTATTCCACTTCTTTGAATTTTGAAGAAAGAGAGGCCAAGATATCGTCAGCTTTATCAAAATTCAGTGTTTTCCATACAAACAAACGAGCAAACAAGTGACGTCAATGCTCAGAAAATCAAATGAATAGAGTTTAATGCCCTAGTTTTCTGCACTATGTGGGCAACGTCATGCAGGGTGCAATGAGGACAATTTTGTCAGGACAGTGGCATTAGCCTGTCAGCCCCTCCTACATGTATCACTGACATGGGGGAAACCAGATTGACAAATACGAAGGTATAATCTCGATCCATGTCGGGATTGAATTAAACATTTGAGGCTGTAGGTAAAGTAATTGTTTGTGCTGAGCCTCTAACAAAATGCCATTTGTCGAGGCTTAAAGTAAATATGAGGTTACAAGAGATTGACATACGTTGCAGACATTAGGTCTTCGTCAAGCCAACTGTTATAATAGTCTAGGAATTAACCACGTCACGTACCAAAGTGATGCTCAGTTGGAAGCGAAGTAAAATTAGTGAAGTTTATGTACAACAATTACCATCATTTATTTTCATCGCGGGGCTTCGGATTGTAGTTCCGTGTCTCAAAATAGCACACTAACTAAGGTCGGAGTACCTGACTTACAGGTCGTTTAGAAACAACACATCGACGCTATCAGTACTAAGTATGATATTAAAAAGTGTTTCGCGTAATTTTGGCATAAAAACCTGCAACCTGCACGTCTGCGACTAATGAGCAACAATTACAGAGTGGTGCACTTTTAAACACTTTAAACTTTCTAGCTTCGTAATTATCTGACGTACTTGAAGAGGTATGTCTTAAAA
>NW_008707266.1:444039-522676 GCF_000327385.1 Lottia gigantea | reverse complement strand
TTGAATTGAAAGGATAGTAACACACGTTAATTATCCCCTGGCTACAAATCTTAGACAAATATCCTTCATATTCAATGTAAGTCGCGCCTGAAATCGGAAACATTCTCTCGCATTTTTAAGACATATCTCATCAAGTACATTACAGATAATTACGAAGCTAGAAAGTTTAAAGTGTTTAAAAGTGCACCACTCTGTAATTGTTGCTCATTAGTCGCAGACGTGCAGGTTGCTATCTTCAAACTTAAACTTTAAATTTGCGTGATTGAGGAGTATACAGTCGAAAATAAATCGTAGAATATTATGAATTATTACTTAATGAAATTTTAATATTATATCACAGGCATCAATCAGATACTTGGGTCATCCACCGAGATATTTCAAATATCAATCTATATTTCGTTTACCCAAATTTGAAAAAAAATTGAAAATTGATATTGTAAAAGGGAAATTTAATCGTATTACTCATTTCATGAATTTTTTTAAATATCAAAACATTTAGCTATCAATCAGATCCTTGGGTCGTCCAAAGAGATATTTCAAATATCAATCTATATTACGTTAACCTATTTGATAAAAATGATAATGAGGGATATCAAATTTGATCACACCTTTCATAAATTTTCTTAAATTATCAACAAATATTGTCTTAATAATAATTGATAATTAGAAATGGCATGTAATTTTAACTTCAGTACAATTATCAATTCTTGTTGCTAGCGACATGGTCCTTCCGGACACTCGATATCTCTTTGCGACTTGGCTTATCGATCCTGGTGTGCATCTGATTATCACTATATTATAATTTAACTCGTTCACCTGAATGTACGAATGTAAGTTTTTATGCCAAAATTACGCGAAACACTTTTTAATATCATACTTAGTACTGATAGCGTCGATGTTTTGTTTCTAAACGACCTGTAAGTCAGGCACTCCGACCTGCATCACTGAAAGTGAATTCGTATATGGTTAGCTTCAGTCAAATGATTGCTATTTATGCCTTATAAACGGTCATTAATGTACCTTTAAAATGTAAGTGTGCTATTTTGAGACACGGAACTACAATCAGAAGCCCCGCGATGAAAATAAATAATGTAATTGATGTACATAAACTTTACTGGGCCCCCGTTTCTGATCTTAAGAACTTGACGCATTGCCGACCCATGCCAATCCTTACGCCGCGCATCACTTACCATGTTGAAAAATTCCATGGTGTTCCATTTATACATTTGGAATTACAGAAACAAAAGGAATCGGGCTTAAAAAGGGGCTTAAAGGAGTAATGACATAAAATGGTTGTTTCAGAAAACACAGACGTAGGGCGGTAAATCGGAATGGTACAGTTGGAAGATATAAATATTCCCAGAGAAACATTTATCCATTTAGGTGTCTATTGTTATATGTATGTAGAGTATTGAAATAATCTCAGAGAAAGTGTGACTAAGGAATATTGAATGAATGATTGAGTGGCATTGTAAAAAAGTTGACATTTGATGAATGAACCGGACTCTAAAAAAAATTTGATCAACAGCGACAGACATAAAATATTGTTATTTTAAACTTTCATAAACAGAAGCAATTTAAAATCTGTATTAAACCACCATTCAAATGGCTTACAGAGGTTTTTTGTCTGATATTAAAATAACAGCTTTTGATTGATCGGGTAAATAAATATTATGTGATAAGAATAAATGGGTCTTGTATAGAGACTGTTTCTAAGACAAGTTCTTTGATAGGTATATTATCACTGTCAATATCTAAGTGTTGTCATAATCTTACCAATCATTGTTTTAAGCCTTCTTATCGAGAGCGAAATTGTTTTTCCAATGCTAAGATGTTAAAATGTCTATTTGTTCTCGAATATTTATCAAATAAGAACTTAGAAACAGGATAAATAATCGTTGGGTTTCTTATATATAGCTTTAGGCTATTTAAGTACACTTCGTGTTTAAACGATGTCTGCACAATATATAATACAGGTTGAAATAGTGTTCAATGAAATATTCCTTTCTTGTCTGCACCTGATTATAATCAATGCAAAAATCTGATGCACTTTGCCAAAAGGAACGTATTTCTGGGACGGAATTTTTATTCACTTGGACTTTTTCATTTCCATGCCAGACTTGCCATATTAATCTTAAGGAAAAAATATCAGAACTTTTCTAATCTACATGCAAGATGATGGCTTTATATTTACTGGAAAAATAATAGCCAAGGGATAATTACCTTTTAAAATTGTTTTCGTGATTGGATGCATACATTACACAATCTATTTCGTATTGATCATGTACCACAAACACTTGAATTGGTTGATATATATATATATATATTTTAACGAGAAAGTGGATACATATGATTTTGCAACTTTTTCATACTTTTTCTAAAATCCATAAAGTAATGAAGTCTTGATCCATATACATATAATTCAGGCAGTGAGTTTGAAAGGGCTTCGTCCATTCTGAACGGTATATGGAAACGAAGAAGCTTTTACTCTATCCTATGGATATTTCAAAAGACAACAAAAGTAACCGCGAGTCCTAAGGCGTTGGATTCATAGAAATATATTTGATTTATTTCTCTAAAAGTTCGATACATTAATAGTATAAACCATGTTTCTTAACGTTATTAATCAAATAAAATTACCGCCATTGGCATCAGAAATGACATGAAATTTCAAGGTACCCCACGATGATCTAAATAACTTGATTTGTTTCGACATCGACATGAAAACACAAATATTTTGTCCTGCGAGACACAATTAGTAAGAGGCGGAAACATAAAAAATCTTACATACTTCAGATAGTTTCTAAAGTGTTAGTTGATTGATCTTAACTCCGGAGAGAACAAGGTTCGTTTCTTGAAAGACATTAATTGGGTAATACATGCGGTGCTTCACAATTCATACTTGCAATCTAGTTCTTAACATGTTTTTTACACAGATTTCTTGTTTTACAAATTATACAGGCATTGCTCAATTGATGAAGTGTTCCAGCGTTGAAAAACAGACGTATGCGAATGAAAGGTACATCTGGTTAATGAATGTTACTAATCATTTCAAATTTAGTATTAAGCAAATTGTAATTTGTAAGGCAAATCGGATGTACAAAATATACTCAGAAAATAACCATGTATGGTTTTAATATGGAATATAGGTAATATTTTTGATTGCACTATATAATATTATAAATTATACAGTATCACAGTAATAAAACCTTAAATCACGTCCACAGCCAAGTTCGATTCATTTACCATTAGTTTATTAAGGAAGATGATAGCAGGTATAAGTTTAATAATATATTATCGTTTATAATGTCTTACTTTTAAAATTGGTAAATGGGATATTCAATGACCGTAAAATCAATTCCCATTCATCGTTAAACAGCATATTTTATTCTTCAACTCTTATTGCCTTTCTTTGGAAAGTTTCATATTTCATTTTCCTGTTTTTACAGCATTAATCAAAAAGCTTTTTTGCGGTCTGAATTACAGATCATTATATTATTGTAATATTCTTTTTGACCAATAAAGACAGGTTCATCCTGACACTGATTGACTGCCTTATAAATATCCCAAAACTAGTGAAGGAAATTATTCAGAGAGTCACTAAGATGTACGTTAGACCGTACTGGGCATTTCAACTCCGTTTTAGACAGTTATCGGTGTTAGCATGTTAATCTACATATCCAACACAGTATGTTGCAGAAAATAGATGTCAGCTGTCGGATATAAATCTGCAACAGGACTGAATGTAAATGAGCAAAGTTAACTTACACCCTGAAAAGCAGAAGGAGATTTTCAAATGCCGAGAAGCGAGTCATACTGACAGTACCGTCAACCTTCTAGAAGATTGTTATTTGACACTTTTTCTGGTTGTAAAACAGCGTGTTCTACAAATAATTTCCGCAAATTTAATCAGCGAAATGATTTCGCAAGGAAAACATATTTTCATATTCCACTCATAGAGTTTTTCTCGATTTTAATGATTTGTTAGAGAATAATGTATAATTTGTGACCATTGTAATAAATGCCGTTAGTGATTGCTTTTCTTCCTTCTATAGTACATCTTATCAGGACGAGTAAAATCACACATCTACCATTAGTACCTTAATTATCTTATCCAACAGGAGGCCAATTGAATGTTACAGTCTCATTTCCAGTCTGACTCTGAGCAGCATGCCCAACATAGTGATATATATTTCTAATGGCAGAGCTATTTACCACGTATTATATACGTATACCTGACTAGAATCATTACAACGAAGTGATGCATCAGATCCTTTTTTCTGCATCTGGTTGAATTGATCAGTTTCACTTCCAACTTCATCTCCAGATAAGGCATATGATGACCGGCAACGCCATGAAGTGTCCGAGGAGGATTTGCCATGACGGCGGAACAAACCTACTCCTTTTAAATCTCTAATCTCAAGGGAAACTTATAGAGCCGGTAAAACATATGATTTATGTACATTGTTCCATTTGAACGACTAGGCGTTTTTTTCAAATCAACTCCTACGACCGATACCACTGATATGGGAAGTGTTCGGCGAACAACTCATTATTGTAATGGTATATCAATGTAAATGTATTAAATTATTTAAAATATTTCATATCGTCGATCAAGGGTGACAATTAACATTAAAATTGCTAATGCAATTGGTGAGTATTATTAATCACGGAGAACCAAATTTCTGTTCCTTTATAAGCTTTAAGGGTTATATAGACCTTGTAACGATGGAATATTTGAATTTCTAAAATAACACAATACCATGTATGGATGTACACGTTAAAAGGTTTCTGTTTTACGAACACAAACTTTGTTGAATTGGTTTTGTTGAGTGTGATTGCGGAAATGAGCAACCACGCAAAGGATGTCAAACTTAACAGTGATGCTAAAACAATAACCACACTTTTGCATAGCGGATGTACAGCGGATGTATATATTCAAATACCGGAATCACTATGTCATAATGACCGTTGGCAAATCCCGGACATCACTTAGTGACAGACAGATAAACAATTCTCGGCTTTAAAACTGTCATTAACTATTGTCATATTTGATTTATCAGAAATTTCATAAAAGATTATTACAGACGAGAACAATTACATTCTTTTTCAGATTCAACAATTTATCAATGTGGGGAGAATAGACAGCGTCGTTTTATTATATAAATGTCAAATTTTGATGAAATAAAATGACGAAAGTGTCTCAGGGAACAATTGAATCAATAACAATGTTTTAAGACAAGTCGAAAATTATTTTTATTTCCCTTTTAATGGTTAATACAATCAATGAATAAGAACATTCTGAAAGGTTTCCTATTTTGACATTGGTGGCATTTGAAAAGCCACAACGCAACGAAAATTCAACGGTTCTGCATGTTCTTTGCATTTTCACGCAGTACAAAAAGGTCATTCGCATTCCCATTTGCCCTGACTTTTTTGACGGTATGGTAATATTATTTATATTGTGAATAATCTCGACAATGCACAATCGTAAAGAGCGGGACATTTGATGCTTTGAAATATGGTATTTAAGACTTATGTATGGTTTCGATATCCGAGTAAAGGGAAATAACCAATGTTTGTTAGATTCGCTAAAACCTAACCGGCATATCTGATCGACTGATATATTGTATGAACATTTTGTCGTTTAGAGTCTTGCCTTGTGTTTCAGTGACTGGCACGGGCACACAAGGAGACAAAAATCTCCAGTCGGTCGTTTTCCACTTTGTCGATAATCACGTGCGGATCATGCAATTGAAAGGAATAGGAATCTGATTGAACGATGACGGTCTGTCTTTCAGACTATAAAACTATCGGAGACATTATCAAACTTGTTTAATATTATACATCCTTTAGGCGTGGAAGCACGGGCACACGCGAGATTTAACTCCAGATTCAAGTCGGAGACAAAGATCTCCGACAAAGACGGCTCGTGTGCCCACACCTTTAAGAACATGATTGTTACCTTCTCTTTTGAAAAAGCTTCATGTGAGTGATCTTACAACATTTGAAATTTTACTGTAGATAGAGTGAACAACCTTTAAAATAATTTCATACGTAGTAACATTCTCATTATGTCATATACCAATTTAAAGAGCATTGTATTCAAATTGATCCAAGAATTAGATACAGAGTACTTTAATGCTGATCTAAAAAGTTTTCATTGGAATGGTACGAGATATGGGAAGTAACTCGTTTCTTCATATTATATTTTTAACTTGGCAGACACCAGATGATATTGATTATATCGATATAGATGTCTCATAGTTATTCTTAAGGGGGAATTTAGTATATGGCATGGAGATATACCAGATATTAGAGTACTTGCTGAAGAGTTTGTAGCCTAATTTTGAAAATATCAACTTTGATGTGCTTAAGGATATTATATTCTTACTAAGGTTTCTCTCTAAAAAAAAGTATTCAACAATCTATGATTTTCGTGAAATTATGAATTTGTTACAAGAAGTTGTACAACCAGATGCTGCTTTCTTATATGTGTATTGAAAACATCAGAAAGGCAATAGCAATGGAAGTTTTAGCCTCATTGTTTCTGCATAACGTTCCCCGACTTTATTAGTCCAATTCACAGAAGATTAGAACGAAAACTTCCATTTCATTTCATTTCCCTGTTTGGGTATTCGTGAAGGAATGTATTTGTATCAATTTTCCGGGTGTTTTGGCCGTCATAATTAAATTCAGTGCAAAGATACCGATTTTTCAACTAAATTAAACTTTAATGATGGACAATGTATCAATCAATTGAGCGTTGTAGCGAAATGAAGGATTCAATAATTTTTTATCAATAGGACAAGTATCAAGCAAATTGCATCCAATTTATTTGACTGAGAAAAACCGTGTAGATAGCAAAACTAAATCGTATATCCATTAAAAAGTAACAAATGCAATTTATTTGAAGGAAAGCGACAGTTATTCAACAAATTACAACACTTTATACTTGTGAAATCCTTCACTGATTGTGTTTATTAAGTGAACTTTATCATTGAAGACGTTTATTCGCAGGATATTGGTAAACTAAATATTTTTAAACATCGACTTATCTAAATTTAAAAGCTAATATTACTAACAGTGCATATTCCACGAATAACTGATATTTAGGGATTTTCAACTTTTTTTCTTTCAACCCTTTTCAGGATCCTTTATCGATTGCATTACCCCTCTTCCCCCAATAAATCCTTACAACTTTGTGTCTTTTCATTTATGAATATCGAATTCTCGTGATGTAGTAAGTGAGTCACTTCTGTGAGCGGGTCTGTTAAACAATATTGAAAAAATATCTTCAAAACTTTATGAACCAAACAAAAAATTACAAAATTTTATATATGATTTAAAAAAAGGACGAAAATGTAACATTTACGTAAATATTTCTAATTTCTTTCTTTCTTGGTTCTAGGCGTTTCCGCTTAAAAGAACTGAGATATTTATGATCTTACAAATATGTAATTTGTACTTATATATTATGCAACACTTTAACGATAAATATCACAGTTGTCAAAGCAAAGTAATCTATAAATATTTTATAGATGTCTGGTAAAGTCACTGCCATGAGATGAAGGTTTATGAGTCAATGGCTGTTATTAAAAAAATCTTCTTAGGGTTAATATTGTGAATTAGAGTAATTGAGTTCATAAAAATCGATTACAATATTAATGACCTGCTTTTTCCTCAAAGTTTAGTGGTTTAAGGCTTTAAATTTGAAAGATTCATAACAGGTCGATTGTTTTCATTTATTTCTTTACATAGTTCCGTTCAAGGTTTGCTTACTTTTGCCAGCAGTGCTGAAAAGTCTGAATGCAGCAATGACGTTATCATTACTAGAAATATGACGACTGGCTAATTCTTTTCCATTATGGGAAGTAGAAATCTTTAAATGTTTTTACAACTGGCCCCAGAAAACTGACACATATCTTGCAGATGGATAGGTTCACAAAATGGTCTGGTTCGAAGACAATAATAACGCTACAGCTTGAGTTCATATGTCTATGATTCTTTAAATGATTCTACTTGTTTGTGACAAGAGTTTGTTTCAATATGATAAACATATCCCACATAGGCTAAGAACTTTTTGGGCAACCCTCCTATGGCTTACTGGATTTGCATTCGGAAAGTTCCCTTTACTTGCATCTTTCATTCCATACGCTGTCTTGAAATTTTTACTCACCTTTACTTCAGTATTTTAAACTAAACGAACTGGGTTCGCAGACACAAGTCTGCTGTTGAACAATAAAATAAGATGTTGTTAGCTTTTGAACTATGTTTTATATGTCTTTGACATAAAAGTCATCATAATAAGCGGAAATTAAGCGGAAGGATATATGTTATTACACAAAAAGTCTTAGTAAAAGAAGAAAGGAATAAGATAAAAGAAAAACAGCCACTAACAGCGGTTAAGTGTCTTTACACTCAAACCTGAAAATATCTCCCGAGGGTGTGTGAAACCGTTTCCAACGAGAGAAAGGTTCAATGGAATAAAATAAGTAAAAAAAAAACGACAATTAAAATATTCAAGAATATCAATTTGAATAGTTTGAAATAGAGTCTCTGTCAAGCAAATTTCAACATATCAGTCAATCGAATATCAGCATATTCAAAAGCAATTCTTAATTGCTACTTATCAAGCAAACAGTTTCCTTACCAAGCTAGAATCTTTAATACATTTTGAATGAATTTTCAGTGGTTGATGTAGCAATTAAACGAATTAGAATTGTACATCTTTGGCCCTCATACTAATGACTTCCATGACAAATCCAAATGAATGACCAATATCGAGAATAGAAGAAAAAAATTTGAAATGTATTAAGGCTTTGAAAATTGACCTTCGTCATTCCAAGGTGATAAATTTTAAGGGATACAAGATACAGGAAGGAAGTATGATTATGACGTTACTAATCATTTCTGTTCAAGAAGAATGTGGATTTGGTATATGTCTGAATGGTGTAATGTACATCGTGGTTAAAAAAAATCTTCAATGAACTTTACCGCGTAACACGGGTCAAAGTGATTAGAAAAGCAAACGACCATTTGCCCTCTAAAATAGAACATCAGCTATTGAAATTTCCGTACGTACAATAATTAATGGGCCGATTTCTAATATCTTTCTATAGAAGATTAAGACTAGGGTGAATAAATTCATCTTGTTCAACGATTCCGTTTACCCTTAGTACCAGAAGCAATCAAGTCTACTTCCTTTTTTATTGACATTGCCTGGCATAATGGTCGTTTCCGAGGAGTTTCAATTTGTCTGCGTCTATATAACACAATTGAACAAGATACATGACAGACTAGAATTGAAGAGGTGCTATAGACTTATTATAGCGAACCATCATTTAGAAAGCACATCATTTTAAAGACAATTAATCTAATTATACTCTTCTTCTCATTTCAAAATATTGCTTCGTCTCTATAATGCATATAAATCACTTTTACTTTCAACACTATGTAATGGCTTGCAGTAAATCCTCTGGCAGTTTTATCGTGTTGAACACAACATAGGACGAAAACTTGAAACTAAAAAAACATCAGTTTCACGAGATTGAGCAACATTTATTATTCATTACTTCACAAAAACTGATCCTTCAAAGTTATTTTGTATCATTTTTCTTAATCAGGTTATGTTATCTTCAGCTATATTGTTTCCTAAAACATATTTCGATGATTGGCAAGTGAAGTTGCCCACAGAAAAAAAGCATAAAATGAAGAGCCTAGTTATGCTTTTTCATCAGATATTCATTAGATATTTAAATAACAACTAAAGTTGATGACGTTTCGAATACTAAAAGCTCTTTATGATATAATATCGTGATTTCCCTTGAATTTCTCCTCACTTGTTGATATCCTCCTTTGTTATGCACTCTTTATTATATGATGAATAATAATATTATATAATTTGATAATATGATATCCTTAAATTTTATGGTTTCGTCATTTTATTCAAGTTTCATTATCAATGTCATTACTTCATGTAACTAAAGGATAAAAAATAGTAAAAACTGCGTACATGATTTCAACGAAATGGCAGAAAATATGGAAAGGAATAAAATATCTAATGTTTTATAGAATATTGTTAATGGAATTGAACTGAGTTCCTGCTAATTGCAGATGGTAGGGTTAAGAAATGACTCCAGAAAATCTTGTTCAAGTACGATTCACTCCAGAAAATCTTGTTCAAGAACGATTCTTGTCCTTTTTATAATATCGAACCAAAGAAACGCACTGTTCACAGACATTTTAAATGGGGGTACTTCTCCGTCAGTCTGATTAATTAACTTTCGTTCGGGTTTTTATTAGATTTTATTTTTACTCAGCCACTCCTAAAATATAAATGCAAACAAAACAGAACGAAAGTTCATTGTAAAGCAATACCGGCGAACAGTGTCTTTTACGTGTGTTAAACAATATATTTTTCTATTTAACAGCATAGTGGGTGCAAGTGCACTAATTGATTGCGACTGAATGAAAAGAAACCAACTAGTACATATTCAAAACAGAAGAAAGCAATAAATTCCCTTCACGGCAATAAAAAGATTTATATAGTTAGTAGAAAGTTGGAACCGGTTCTGTGACAGATGATAATTTCCTTTATGTCGTGCTTAACTAATCTATTAATAAACCATCAATCATTTGTCGTGCACAGAATTGTAAAAAAATAAAAACCGTGAGAGTTTGACTGTGATCTAACAACTGCGTATGCTTCTGATTCCGAGATTAAATAAATGTGTCTTTCTTGTTCTGCACTTAATAAGTAAAGCAATTGCCACATTTATATTGCAATAGCTTGATACTCTGGCGATGTTACACATGAAACCTGACTGGAAAATCCTACAGAAATTTCATGATAATGATGTAACAAAACTCTAGATTGATCTATATACATTTACTTTTCCTTTTTACCAATACTAATTACTTCTCTAATTTCTATAGAGCTTACCATTCCATTGCTCTTGCTAATTTCACAATTTTAGTGTTACTCAAAACTCAGACATGGGATATTTTGGGGTGTAAATTGTATCCGTTTTGAAAGAAACTCATTTTTGAAGTAAATGTCTGGAATCAGAATCTTGAAATCCTGATCGGTGCCAATTAAGACATTTTTCTTCTTCTTTGTAATGTTAGATATAACATAATCGATGAAGACAATAACAATTTGACAGAAATATTGAATGGAAAAAACATACTGTTATTTTATGAATCTCAAAACCTCCTACGTGTTAGTGTAACTTAAAGCTACATAAAACGAATAGCGAAGAAACAGAAATGTAAGTGAGTGACTCTTGACGATGTGTCGACACAGTCACGGGAGAAATTTCTTCTATATCAATCTTCTAGGCTAGTCTATCAAACAACAAAGTCGGAAAAGTGTGAAAATGATGTGTTTTGTTCACGTTTATAGAGACTATCTTTGATAGAGATATATCTAACATGGTCTGTTTAACGTCTGGAATCCAATTCTAATAGGAAAACAGGGTAAACATGTTTTCTTTTTGGATAACACTCTACGTATACGTATAGAAGGTCTTCATCTTAATGCATCTGTAACACGTGTTGAACCTAGTTAGTGTTGCTTGAGACTTCATACAGAATAATTGTCATCGTGATAATAGAGACTTTTGGTTCACGTTGTTCTAGACGTTTAAGAGATCTGCAAAGAGCAAACTTGAAACTATTAGCGACGTTGACAGTTTGGATTTCAGCTGGTTGAGTGTTTAACATTCTGATGTTTTAAAATATACTACATTCAGTCTGAATTTTTCCATGTAAATCATAAGATGATCAACTATTTATAAGGAATAGGGGCAACGGTTATTCCAGTGGTGTTTAACAGTATCTTAAAGGAGACAGCATCAATTGTTAACGTACTCGATGTTTTCTGTCAAAGACATTGTTTTATAGAGACACTCTCCAGTTGCTTAGTGATAAATGTAAGATTCTGTTGGGAGAAATTTTTAAAAGTTTAACGTTTGGAATTTCAGACTGTTGAGGATAATATCTTAAGGATTGTGTAATTAAGGTTTTGTACCATCTTCATTCTTCATTGGGACAATAAAAAGAGCCAAAAGAACTGCAAGTGCTTTTCGTGTAGGAAGAAAGACAGACAAATTATGTTATTTAAAGTTCTCAGCAAAGATGAAGTAGACGAATGTTTACAGGCTGCCGGATATTAATGGGTCATACAATACTGTTTAACAAACCATCAAGATGGCTTTGATCAGTTTTTCATTAAACATTAAGAATTAAAACAATACTCCAAACATTGTCATAGTCACAAAAGGTGGCAAATTAGGATCCTGTGCAGACTAATTTGTGCTAAAACTAATACGAAATGAGGCTTATATTACAAGTAAATCTATATCGATCTCCATTCTTTGGTGATTAGCGAGAGATTTGGGAAGGCAGTTCTGACGATATCTGAGATTAAACAGGCAACAGTTCGCTGAACATTTCTATTGTAAAATACATAGATTGAAGTGTGGAGTGGTCTGGTCTACAGGGTATATATAATGAGCATGGAAAGTGATTTCAGCTTTAATTTGAAATGTTAAAAGAGAGAATTCCAACGGGTCCTCGGTTATTAGTGGAGAAATGGCCTGGAGAGTGACAATCTAAGGACAGTACTAAAGGATTATAATGATTGTTTAAGGTTTAGACGTATAGTATTATAGTTCTGCTAAATCATGGTATTCGTCATATCTATAATACTTGTAAATGCTCTGTATATAAATAACATTGAAGCCGTGGACTTACATATCGGTGTCATTTTACCATTTAAAGGGAAATTTCCATGGGTTTTAAAAAGGACTAAGCCAGCAATAGAATTTGCTATTAATCATTCCATTCCGTCGACTTTTAATGTGATAATTAATTATAGAGATTCTGAATGTTCGGACACTGAAGGGCCTTTGGCAGCCATTGATTTGTACGTTCAGAAAAGGGCCCATGTGTTTATAGGACCTGCATGTGATTATGCTGTTGCCCCGATTGCCAGGTTTTCGTTACGCTGGGGGATTCCAGTTTTAAGTGCCGGCGCTCTGGTCAGTGCTTTTTCTGATAAAAGTGAATACAGTTTGTTGACTAGGGTACAGGGTTCATACGCTAAAGCAGGTGGATGCTTTGTCAAACTTTGTGCAGATTTCAACTTCAGATCAATCGGATTGATCTACCATGATTTTCGGAATCGACCAAATGGTATTAATTCAAATTGTCATTTTACAATGGAAGCAATTTTCTTGGCGGTTAGATCCGCTTATAAAGATCCCTGGTATAAATCTTTTGATCAAACATCGAAAAATAATGATTTTTCTGCATTACTGCAAGCAGCATCAATGCATACAAGAGGTAAGTAGCTTAACGTAAAAAGTTGCTTCATTCGAAGTTTAAATATCAATTTGCATTATGAGAAATTAATCTTAACGCATTCAAAATATGTCTCGTATGAGCTTGTGCTATGGTTTTTGCTTGCATTAATCTTTGAGGGATTATTCCCAACGTACATAGCTTTATATTCAAAGCTTCTTTTTGAAAATTCTGTGAAATGCTAGCTATGATCTTTAGCTGTATGTTTGCATGGGTTTACTATTCAACCATTTGAAATTAATGTTTTATGGACCATTTCCAATAGAATAAACACGCAATTTATCAATCATTTCATTATAAAAACTGTGAATAGGCCACTTGGAATTTATATACTATAGTGATAATGATATACCACTTTAATATGATTATTCGACACCAATTCGAAGTATTTATATGGAGATTCATGTTTTAAGCCATTTGCTGTATTGTGAATTGTGAATCATTTGTATGTTCAAATGTAGTGTGGACAAGTAAAATTTACGTAAGATTTCTATAGCACAATTTTCTGCTGAAAGTGTTCAAAAGTAAATAGTGATGTTGATTTCTAATGACAGCACTGAATGTGTCTTGATAAGTTGTCTATAGACTAACATCATTTCGTTTCATTACATCAACTGATGACATTTCACACCTTGCACAACAATGGTCTCTGTAGTAAAAGAACGTTTATTAAAGGTTAAGTCTGAAGAATATCCGTGCAGTACCATGAAATATAAATTATATATCGCTTGCTTCCTAACATTTTTAATCAGTTCTCAGATCCGGTTGCTCCTTGCTACTCAACTGACACACTCACAAAGATCTTGCTACTTACTCGCACACTCATTCAGATCGTTACTCGGCTGTCACACACTCGGTTGACACACTCATTCAGATCTTGCTTCTCGGCTGACACACTCATCAAGATCTTGCTACTTGGCTGCAACTCACGAAGATCTCATATTCTCAATATACAGTGAGATCTGGACACTTCGCAGATACACCGGGTTAAGTCATGCTCCGTCACCTACAGATTTTGCTGGACTGACACTCTCGCTCAGGTCTTACTTTTCGATTAACCTACAAAGGCTGTTTCCCGACAAACTAGATTTCGCCTCTCAGATACCAAATTCTGCAATTATTTGACACACTGAATAAAACTTGCTGACAAAGTGATTCAGATTTATTTGTTGTTCTCTGGGCACATAGTTTGATTATAAATACCTATTGTATCAGGCTGTAACCTACTAAACATTGATATATAAAAGCAATTAGTTACAATTATGTACATTCAAGGCCTTACTGTTTTATCGTATTCACTTCAGAATCAATTGTGTTACATCAACCCATCCTTTTTTTCTAACCCGTGTATAGTGCTTTGTTTTGTACCATGTTCTATTACTGTCAAAGTGAATTTATCTCTGATTCTGTCAACCTACTTGCTGTCAGCTATTCATAAAAATGAGATGGTTCTTGCACAACATTTTCTTCAATAACGCGTTAAAGTACTTAACTTTTGAAGCTATGAATTTCTTTATCTGTGAATTTCTCTTATTTGACTAAGACGAAAGCCTACGGGCAATCTGTTGTTTTTAAGCAAGATGCGATCATTCACATTTTCTCAATTGATTCTAATGCAAATAAATCGCCAACGTACGATAAATGTCGGTAACAAATGAATTGACTTTCGTTCTGCTCTCAACGCTTCAAGAATAATAATTCTCCGATTAATTTTTTTGTGTTTTGTTTCCTTCTAAGAAGTGTCAAACTTAAAATTCCGATGGACATGTAATTTTAATGTCAGTAAAATAAAAGTTTTACTAGTCCCTAGAGAATCGTCCTCCACAGACAAATCACTTTATAGAAAAATAAGTTTTGTCATCTAACTGAATAAAAACTGTTTATTTGATAATTTAAAATCCATTTGCTAAATTGAATTAATTTCTTAGATCTGTATTTGAATCTACATCGTCTATCGATGAACCGTTACTGTAAAGACATATTGTGTCCTTTTTGTCGAGAAATCCTGGATCATATAAAAGAAAAACCTATCTGCGCAAACAATCTTTAGTCACTTTGATCCTGAAGTTTATTAGCTTCTGTAAGTCTATGTTCATTTCTTTGGTATTTGATTAATGGTTACATCCGGCCTTTTGTTTTCGTTATTTTATCGGCGTATAAAAGAATTCAGACTGGTCTATAATTTATTGAAGACAAAGATTATGGACAGAAGCACATTAAGTTCATCGTGGGAGAATTGCTTGTTACCTCTTTCATGCAAATATTTTCTCTCATTAATACTTTAGATCTATGTTGGTACGCAACAAAATTTGAATTGAATTGTTCGGTTCGATCGAAAATTCGAAAAGCAGTTACCCGAACTTGTCTCGCCCTATGCTACTGAATTAATAGTGCTCATTTCAGCTTGTACAAACTCCATTGATCCTATTTTTTTTAAAAAGGTTTAATTAAGGTATCTTATATTGTATCCCAATAACTATATTTTTGTATCCGAATAAATATTTTTTACAGTTATTCAGTAACAAATCGTGGTTATAAGAAAACGTCGATGACCATGAAAAATTGTGTTAAGTTTAATGGCACTAATTTGTCTGTGTTTTTCTCTCTGGAACGATTTCTTCACCTGATCTGTTTAAAACATGATTATAGAATCATTATAGACCATTACAGAGTCTAAACCCATTGATAATCAGAAAAAAAACATACTTTAAATGATTGGAGCAGACAAAACTTATTATGCTATTATCAAGAATACACATAACACAATATTGCTATTTTTGTTTCATAATTGTACTTTAATACCGACAACTGCTATCATGCATGTTTTAGATTCTTGATTATGACAGATTAAATTGTAACTGTAAAACAATAGGTAACGATTTCATTACGCAGCAAGGTTTGCAAACTTCTTTTCCTTTATCGAAGAGTTCATACGGCTAATATGTTTTAATTGATATTTCCGTTAATGCAGTATAAAACGGAAGGTTTCCTGTCACCATATCGATTACCTGTTGCGTACGATTCAAATAATGAAAGTGGTCATAAGTTCGAAACGCATAATACAAGGCAGTTACATGAGAGTTGCGTTCGAAACACCGCTTTTCTTATTTGCAACCATTCGCTGGTGATCGCTATGGTGTGAGGGCCACTTAAGGTCAGAAATATAACACTTCGGAAAAGTTGTATCGACCGCAATAGCTGACATCATTTTTAACCATGTTCATGATCCTACATTGTATTTTCATCAGGTGATCTTTTAGATAACGACGAGGAAGCATCTTAAATTACATTTGTTTGTATCTTGGTATTTCTATTCATTCAATTTGGCTGTGATTGAAAACTGATTTGATTTAATTTCAACTGAAAGAGATTGTCTGATTACCTCCGCAATACCTATTACCTATCAAATCTCCATTGTTAGATATTGGCGTCTTCAACAAAGCGTCAGTTGAGGAGCGATTGTGAACATTGTCAAGGATGTCTTGTCGTTTCTTCTGTTGACAACTTTATAATAGATCTTCATTGTTCAATTCCTGAGACGTCTGATCGTCTGGAGTAGCTTAACACTACACAAATACATACTTTACACTGATGAATTTAATTATTGAAACTTCAATTTAGATGTAATTACATCACAATTTAACAATGGAGACAGTTTTAATGAAAATCAAGATTTAAATATCACTAACTAAATTTCGATGGTCCCTGAGTTACATTTAAGTCTATGATCAAATCCCTATTACGTTGGAAATCTAAACGTACTTGGTACTCTTCGTTTCCTGCCACGCTGCCCTTGAATACAGCAAGAACCCAATAGAAGCCAATGCATAGTTTAAAATGCTCCACCATCCTGAAGAATGCCAATACTAAATTCTGATTTTGTATTTTCTTTATTAATGAATCGTGGACAATTTACATTTCACGTCACATACTTGGTAGGTATTTGACTAAGTATTCTATTAAAGAGTCCAAAGACAGGATCTATGAAACGGCTAGTTAATATTAATGACGTTATTTCCGCTATCCCCGTGATTCCGAGATCACTAACGAACTGTCAGTAATGACTCTATCACATGTCACAATATTTACTCGAAGTGTTCCATCATTTGTCATAACGGGATGTCAAAGTCAGTCGTAGATACCTCATCAACTGTCACACCACGATAATGTGACAAGTTAATGTCATCATCAGTAATGCTAATGCTGGAAATCATTTTGTTTACTCCACCAGAATCCTCAAGAAACAATAAAATATATCTTAATACCCTCAGCAGCAACGCTTATCATTGTGGAAATCATATTGGTTAGGCCTAATGTTACATTAAAATCATTGAGTGAATTGACATGTCATGTCGCAGAAATATTAAAAAAATGTTAGAAACTGGAATGTCTCAACAGGCCATGTTAAATAGGTATTACTATCCTCAGTATTACTAAGCACTTTGAAAAACACTTTGTTTGCTTTAATAGTTGCTACACAAGTTTACTTCCAGCAAACCTGATAACGTGACGCTATTTGATCTATTCTCAGTACAATGGACTGACATTTTATTTTCAAAATCTAATTCAATAAGTATACAATCTTTTAATGGATCATATATTAATATACATATTTAGAATTCTACACAGGAAATGATGAAAATTTGTTTTACTTTTAAAAATAGGAATGACACACTTTATCGCTTTGTTTATTGGTGATAATGAGGTTCATTTTCAGGTATATTGTTATCCATATAACACTTATTTCAAACAGTGCCTGCAGACGTGGCACTGTTTAGTCATGTAGTGTAGAAAAGCGTTCAATTGTTCGAATGGAACTAAAATTAGTGTCGCAAGAATGAAAAGGATTCGGTATACCTTTGTCCAATGATGCTTGTGTTACATTTCCTTATTGTCTTACAGGACATATATCTTACTTTTTGTCAAGTTTCCATGTACATCTTGGTCTCTATTACCACTGTGTTAGCTACACGTAGCTCCCAATATTATTGAAGCTATTCATGATAAAATTTTTGCTTGTAAACTAAAGAATGAAATATTTTCAAATAGAAACGTAACGAATAGGAAAGACTCAAATTACAATTAGTTTGAATCTATTTCACCAAGATCTGTGAAAAAGAGCTTGATATCAGCAAATCTTTTACCATCGGGATAACTGACATTCTAGTTTTTATCTTGGAAAACCATTATTTCTTGAGCTATTGTATTAGATGCTTAATTAGTCACCAATCACAAAGTACCATGTTAACATACCAGTGATCTATAACAAATGTGATAAATGCGAGTCTTGTGATTAATCCTACACACTTTACGGTCAGACAGGACGAATCATTTCTGTATAATGTCATCATTTGTAAGCAGACATTGATCAAGTCTAATATTCATATTGTTAAGATATTATATCTGGTAGAATCTTTTGGTTATTTACAAGCTTTATCTTTACCCCCTCATTATCCCTTTACCGTCTTCTGATATTTGTAATCTAGATTACTGTCATAATATTAATCTAGATTTTCAATTTTCAATTCAAGACTTGGATAACCACCATGTCTGGTATATCTATGAGACCATGTCATACAAATGAATGAATTGAGTTTGCGTCCTACTTTTCTACACCTGAACGCCATGCAGTGTGCAAGAACATGTTGCCAGCAGATTACCCTACTAGTTTTCTATTTCCAAGTGTCGCGGGATCTTTAACGCGCTTAAGCCTGTCGCGCCTACCTATAAGGCATGGGTAGTTGGTGATCTATTTCATCTGACAAAATCAAGTTTGTTCATACTCAACATAGCCGTCGTGTTTCCGTAAACAGCGTTAAATTAACAGTAAATTGTCCGAGCATATTGCCATGAACTTTAAGTTACATCTAGAAGATGAAATATATTTCATGTGTCTGCAGTTCTGTCAATCACTAAAAACATTCCAATTAAGAGATTTTTCTGTCAATTCCAATTGTCAATTAGATAAGTCTGGTATTTGTTTGTAGAAGCAACAATTAATGTTTCTGCTATTTACTATACCAATAACTCCCGTCTTCCTTAATCTCATTTGATATCGGGGCTAGAACTAATGTAATGGCGCTAATTCGTCCTGATGACTGTTGTGACATAGTATTAAAACAGAACCCATAATGTCACGAAAGCTCACAACCTTTAAAAAGATAGACTAATTCCTAAGGAAGTCTAAGTGGAAGTGAAATCTTTTCATTATCAAGTCTCGGTCCAAGAAATGGAAAGGGTAAAAGATCCAAATGTATGTCGGCCAAATTTGATTAACCCTAAAATGTCTCTCAATGCACTTCAAACACGTTTGCTTTTCTCTTTCGTCTGAAAGTATTCGTGATCTTCTATCTGTTTCCCCTTTCATGTAGATCGACAAAAAAAAGCCTTGGTTTATTGTCAACTTTGGTCCCTGTGCCAGTGTTTTCGAATAAGCTTTTTTTTACATCTTAGTATTGTTTCACCGTGTTTGTTAACTCTTTGGACATTTCCATATATAGCCAAATATGATGCTAAACAGCAACCAAAACTGTAACCGACATTTAAACTTCTGTTATGAGACATCCATATTGCAGCTTAATTTCATTTCACGAAACCCTTTTGTATACATCGGAATGTTTAAGGAAGGAGTCTCTGTCTCTAAATCTTCATATACATTGTTTGAATGTCATCCACTGAACAAAGAGATATGTTATAATACCTAAGACCTAAGTAAAGTTTACTGTATAGAACCATTAACAATATTGTTCTAACTAGACACCATTAACGCCGTACTTTAATCATCAATGATTTGACTCAGTCTGTATAATATACCCAGGAAAGGTTGAATGTGTTGAAATGGTACTCTTCTTTCAGTATTAGATCATTCATTAGTTGCACAAGACAAAATGTGTCGGCTTTCACATTGGCCGTATTTTATGATTTAAAACCAGTAATCAGTTGCCTGGTTTATCCATGATCGATGAGTGACACCACGAACATTTTAAAAGGGTTTACCAGGATCAACACTTGACAACATATGCATTAAAAGGTTGGCCAGGATCAGCATGTGGTATTAAAACAGATTGCCAGGATTAAAATTTGACAAGATGTACCTTAAAAAGGTTGACAATGATTAAAACTTGAAATCGTGTATCCATAAAAAGTCTCGTTATTAACACCATATTCGGATTGAATCGCCGTATAGATTTTCTTAGGAAAAATATAAATATGCCTTAAATCTTGTATCTGTAACTTTTCGGTTATTTAAATATCTGCAAAAGCGATCTTGTTTAAAGGGGAATTCCTCTTTTTTTGTAAAGCCTTTTTCATTATCAAAATGTCGTAAAATATACCTGAAAATATTTCTAAATGCGTTGGAGACATTTTCTCTTATTTTACTTAAATCCGCACCATAGTTTTCTAACAGCTTCTTTAAACCATTTAAATGGTTTTGGCATTAAAATATTAACGACAGGATTTTTTGGGGAAAAACATTAAGATACGTTAAGGGGCATATTTCTCTAGTTTCTGGTGTATATGTTTCACGAATTTGAGTAAAAAAGAAAATGTTTGACCTACAAAAAAGCGGAATGTTCCTTTAAGTTGTATATAAACCTGTATGTCCTTTATGTACTTTATATAATGTTATGTACCTATTTTATTTTTCAGTGGTGGTATTATGTGCTGCACCAGAATCTGTTCGAGAAATCATGATTAAAGCTCACGAATTAAATTTCGATAATGGAGAATATGTATTCTTTAATATTGACCTGTTTAGCAGGTAAGTTATCAAGTTTGTTTACCAATTTTTATATCTGGCAACGTGTCCGCTTTGGAATTAAAACTCTCCGTTCCGACTTAAAATCGGTTTATTTTCCACTGAAACTATTAATTGATAACCAAGATAATCAACTTCACAATTACATAGGCACAAATAATATAAAGGTTATATCAAGTTAGTCTTTTAATATTTTATAAGTTTAATATCAGTACATTGTCTGGAAATTCGGTGTCAAAATATATTCTCTTTGGTACATTATATTATTTAATACAAATAACATTGACTCAGACTTTATATGACACATTTTTAGAAGGGATTTTGTGTACCAGATAACCCAGTACAAGACAAAATTTTTTATTATGGAAAAGCAAAATGAGAAGTTGCAAAAGCACCAACTGAACATCCGCGCTTACTCCATTCGTTGGAGCATGGCCCAATCATTTTCTGTCTTATATGGCTCATTTTATTTCTAAGAAAATCTGTCGGTTATAGACTTTGAATAATGAATAACGACTTGAAACGGTATATGTCGTTTTTTGCCTATGTTAAGAAAATGGAAATAACAAAATTGAAATAATGTGAGTAGATACTGATGCTGAATAAACAGGTAAGACTTAATATAGACTAAATAATCGTGATTAGAATAAATAAATGAATAAATGATCATTAGTTGTAATGTAATAATATGGCCTTTAATCATACCACTGACGTAGGATCGGTTTATTTTCCACTGAAATTATTAATTAATATTTCTAATCGTGTGTTAAAACCAGATAATTAGCTTACCACATACATCAGCACTTCTTATAGTGACATAAAAGCTAATGAGCTTCTGTAACCCTCTTTGTATGGAATCAAAAGGTTATTGAGAAATCCTGTCATAAAATGACTTTGAAGCCAGTAAACATGTTTTCCAATAAATGACATGTGTACAGTGGTAAAGGTTTTCTTAAGCTGTTAAAAGATCGCCAGATTATGATGAATTGTAATGGTATTAACATGGTTCCTGTATTCTTTCAGATTGATTTGTAGTTTCTTTTTTTACCTCATTAATGGATGACTAGAAGCTTATATATAAAAGATGAATTAAAGGGATTGTAAAGAGGTTTCCTAAATTTTGTATCAATCTGACGTCTGTGGTTCTAGAAATTCTACTAAAACTAAGTGTTTTAGTTTTAGTTTTAGTTGAATTGCAGGAATCACCGACGTTGGATTGAAAATTGGAATGGTGCAAATTGATGCTATCAGTGTCCTCGATACTCATAAAAAATGTAGAAAGCCTCTTTACAAGGAAACCATAGCAATAAACATAATTCAACCAAAAAAACAGCCCCAGCAGTCTTGTTCCGTTTTTTGAACATACCAATTTTTGTAATTTGTAAATAGTTCTCGGCCAATTTTATACTTTTTCTCTGATTTTTGCATATTTAGCCCTTTAAACCAACTATCCTTGTACAAGACCGTGCTAACCTCCTAACACTGAATGAAATCACAAAAATGCATGAACAAGTTTTTTAAATTCCTGTATTGTTCAATGCTATCTTAAACGGAATCCATTTTGGGCAAAATCATCATCAGTTACATTTAGCAATAGCAAGTGGATAAAGAGTGATACTATACTGTTTTTTGAACACAATATAATATTAATTGATCATCTTTACAATACTGTTAATCTAACAAGTCATCAGCACTATTTTCTAAATAACGGTAATTATTTGTTCAGTGAGATATTGAATAATGTACAGCAATGTTTATTGACCCGCTAACTGATTCATGTCAAAATGCCAACATTTTAACAAGCGCTGAATGTATGAAAATTGTTCTTAATTCTCTTCTCTATGCAATATTAAGAAGGAGAAGGGCACTTGATCAGAAACTGATTGAACATTCTTCCCTCATAACACGCAGAAAGTGAGCTGAAATTGAATTTTATATATAATCGCCAACAGCGTATCGTCGATAATTATTTTTTTATTGAAACCATTTCTTCGCGTCACCCGCTAACAGTATAGTTTTGATTTGTGCTAAATAGTAATTTCTGTCCTTTATTTCACATATTAGCGATCCTGATTGAAGATATTGTCAGGAGACATTTGACATTTTATTACCATTTCAATCTTTGATAGAATATATGACAAAAGTACACGTCACTGACTTACATAAGGCACTTGGTATCTTTCTTACAAGAAATTCGACTTACATAAAAAAAAAATTGGCTGAGGTTATTCCTAAATGCCAGAAGAATCGGACTTAAACGTTTTATACAAATAATTGTTTGATCATTCCTCAAATTAGGAAATAGCTATCCGCTAGGTATAATCCTTGATATTACCCGGAAAGTAAAAAGACGTTCCTCCCACCATCCTGAAATAAATTAACAGATATGCCCTAATAACTGATGGTTTCTAATAGCTCTCACTTAGATATTAACACATATAGAAGCTCATTTGCTTTTGAAGGGATACATTTGTATGAAAAACTTGTTTCGATGTACTCAGGCCCACAGCAACAGGGGACAAGGGGACAATGCCTAAAAAAGATCGACAACATGCAAATTCCATTACTGTCCCTCCGGATATATTACTTCCAGTCTGGCTACGGGCCTGAATGTACTAGGTTCCAAAAAGTAACGTGCCTTACTTTCTTTTAATGAATATAGTCTTAAGAACTAATGATGCTCATACATCATAGTTAAACCAATACATAAATTCTAATCATTGACCAAACCAAAGTATAATGTCACATGGATCAAAATATGTACCTGACGTATCAACATTTTCTCTGCCATCTGGCGTTTGTCTTTAACCCTGAACGTGTCAATAGTATATGTTATTAAGGATACTTTATTCTGAGAAATATCAGGGCTGCAAGTGTTCTTGTTATTAATTCTTATATCGGATTTTTCAACCCGGTTTCCCCTTGTAAATGATGCAGGTAAGAGGGACTGACACGGAAAAGGTGTCTAGTCGTTCGGATGAAACCGAGGCGGCTGTGCACGTTAAAGATCCATCGACAGTTGGAAATCTAAAAAAAGACAATTTTTCTGTCCTCGCAAAATTTACGTCGTTGTACCCTGCATGGCGTTGTCCGTCTTCATTAGCAGAAAAGTAGGACGTAAAACTCCATTTATTTCATTCTCATTTTTTGTAATTAATTATATTTCATTATCGTCAATATTTGAAATAAAGTCAACTTTTATGATATATTATAGTAGATTTTTGTGTCCATTTCACCATATTGTGAATCTGCCTACTCAGTACTTCAATCTAATTATGACTGATCCATTATACTTGTTGGTATGTTCCATCTTTGCGTGTCTTACAATTGGGATGATTGACTAATGGGACGTTTAACTAATGGATATTACCTATATTTTAGGTTAATACATCTTGTTAGATTCAGACGTATAATGGTATATCTTCAAGGTATTGCCTTCACAGTCGTATCTTGCGCTTCTCTTAATAACCAACCGAAAACTTATAACAGTGTTTTGGGTAATTTTGAAAAGCAATCAAGACCTGCCAAAGTACAAAGTAAATTTGATCAGTATCACCTTTCAAACTTCATTGCGGTTTATTCCCAAATCAATAAGTTTGAAGGTCAGAATTAAATGGAAATGAAATGAACGACCGGAAAAATAAAACATTTAATGAAAAAGTCGCTGAAAAGATTAAAGTGAAATTATTTGAAGTGAACATCTGCTGAAATGATTTGAAGATTAATCAAGTTAGATACCGGAACAATAATTAGAGTATCATGATAGATATTCCACGGGGCCTACTTACCTTCTTGACTTCACTGATTATTAAATGAGGCAACCCTTGACCTCGTTTACGTTCATTAAAGACTTAGTACTCTTCGGGCTTCTAATTTGATGGCAATATTGTGACCCCAAACATAAAATTTGTTAACCATTTAACTCGGTAAATAAGTGTTACGATGTAAGTTCACACTTAAATTTTAAACTAACGGAGCGACTAATATGCGTATTAATGAGGACGTATCAACAACAAATTGGACATCCGGAAACGTGATCATAAGTAACCACAAATCAAAATGCAATCAGAATCGGTCTTTCGAGAACCTCATCTTCCCGAGTACGCATGTTGTTAACCACTAAATACCACTAATTGTGGGACAGAAATGGCTTAATTCCAATCGTTTTATGAAACGTGTAATGTGTCTCTCAAGTTCATAAACTGTGTCTGTTCTTCATGTGCCCTTGACAGTTGGAAATAAAACAAAGCGTAGGATAATGTTACTTCCTCGTCTATGACCGATTTCGTAAGTCCAAATGGAAGCAACAAAGAACCACATAAAACTCAATTTTATTTCGTTTCGAGTACATATGTGAACAGCCGAGGATCTTTGCATTTTAAAAGATAAATGACTATCGGTGCCAGGGATAAGGGTTCAAACATAAGGCAGTATCACATGGATAATTAAACCTTTTTGCTGTTCATTTCCCTCGTGAATATAAGATAATATATTTAATATTGTTTATTGTATTTTTGTTGGATGTGTTGATATGGATTGATGGACATCTTCTGTTCACAATTCCATTTATTTTTGTTTTCTATTCGGTACAATCTTTCTTGTTAACCATGGTCATGATGTGTTTGTAAATCATTGCTCTTATGTTCAGTTGTTCGTAAATTAAACAATACCTCAAGATTTAGTAGAAAGAAATTTGACCCTTTGACGCGGCATAAGTAATGCCCCCTCCCCTAAAAGGCAACAGAAAGACGAATTGTGAATTCAGCTATATGTAGAATCGATTTCATCCATTCTCTTACATTAAATTATTTCCCTATTTCTTGTAGTAAAAATGCCAGTCAGACGCCATGGTATAAGGCAGATGATACACCAGAAAGAAACGAAGCAGCTAGATTGGCGTATGATGCATTAATGACCGTCACGCTTAGAAAACCAACATCTCCAGAATACAAAACTTTTTCAGAAGAAGTGAAACGAAAGGCAAAGGAACTGTACCCAAATTTTACGTATGGCGAAGAAGAGGTAAGGCTGTCCGCAAATTTTTGTTTAGGTTTCGTTTATCAAAAAGGCATCACACTAGTTTTCTTCAAGTAATGGTATATTAAATAAAGTCTAGTCTAGAACTTAGAAGCTGATCCTCTAGCCATTTCAAGCTTATTAAAAATAAAGATAATGTATATAGAGATGGATAAAGTAATCTTGCATGCAGCCATGTATAGAAGAACTCATGACAGTATAAAATAATCTCATACATTGGAGAAAAATTACAAAAGTTAAACAGAGGAAACTTGCTAATGTTGAAAAATTCAATATTGAATTTTCATGAAGCCAATTTCCTTATTGAGCAATAACATAACTTCTGGCATCTTAGATGGTGCCTTCTAGGAGGCCCCTGACGCCTTGACAATATAATATTTGATCGATATGATAAAAGAAATTATTCTTTTGGATGAAAAATAAAAACGTTTGATCTGATGTCTGTGTTTACAATTATGAAATTATGTACTGTGCTACGATTGTTTAATGTCACGTCAGGTATCAGTCTTCATGAAATTAGACCAAACTTAATCATATACTGAAACGATGATGATGTTTGTTAATGCCTTTGGTATACATGTCTTAATAATTACTAAAGATGTTCAGTTTAGGTACAAGGTTAAAATATACATTAAGAAATGATTGCTTCTTAACGAACCATAAAGACTGTTTACATTAAAAACTGACAGATTTTAGCCAAGATTTAGTGCTGTTGGTATTATACACGGTACATTGGTAATTGGCCGTGTTCTTGATTTCGCTTTACCCAGTCTGAAGGAAGCAATTCATCAGAAAGTATTGACACATCCAGTATATAGTTAATAATGGGCTCATATAACTATCACCTATCAAGGGTATTATTTTCGCAATGAGAAATAAATGAAGGAAGGATAATAGCATCAATTATATCGACATCAAACCCCCACTTTCTCGTAAAAAAGCGCACATTTTATGAGATGTATCAAGTGCAACTGATATAGAAAATTCGTGTAGAATAAAACAGAAATCATTGCATTCCATTCTGAATAATGTGATCTTGTTCAATGATCACGATAATTATAGCGGCTATAGTTACGCATTCTCACACTGTTTATTTTCATCTACAAGGTCGTCTTGGCATTCCATCTTTAATTATATGACCATCTAAAAGTAATTGCTACTGTTTTTGTGTTGGGTATTCCTTTATGCCACAAAACAAACAAACAAATGATGACGTTGTGAAAGTACATTCCATGGATCTTAGCAAACAACCCAACGCTAGTAACCGTGGGTGCATTTTGTAAGCATCAATGGTACCTCGATGAAAAGTGTCCGTTCCAGCTTTTTTAGTGGAGTGTATTATTCCTAGAAAGCAAACAAACACAAAAACTGTATATGCGTTAAGATGCATATTATAAGCAACATTGAAGCAAATTAAAGACATATTATACATGTTGCATTAAAAAAAACAATTATGCTTACTTGAATGATGAAAAAATAGCGTGTTGCTTTTGTAATATTTTATATCATTTGATATTAGACAGTTTTAAGATCTAGAACGGTAACGGTGTTACTATTCTTCCTAACACAATAATATAAAAGAGAAGAAAGCCGAATATTGAATTTCCGAGCGTACTTAACTTATAATATAATATAATCCATGCATAAACTTAATTCATCTCAGTTTCTCTTCACGGAAACAAGTGGGCATATACATGGTGATCAATGAACATAGATGGAATCTATTCAATAGTTTAATAGTGTCTGTTTTCATGACTATATTATGTCATGAAGTTTGGTTTTAGGCAATAATGATACTAATGTTCAGAGAATTTTAGGTTGACATATATGTAAGAATTCAGAATCTGTATCTTCAACATTAATAGAATGAAACGTTATACTTTCTTTTTGTTTTGCGGGGTTTGAGGCCAAATTATTACATATCACACCTCACACAAACATATTAACCTTTCTAGCACGGATTATAGATTCCCCATGGAGTGGAAAGCGAAAGACAACAGACAAAATATGACTAAAGAGTTTATGTCAGTTTTACAATACTGTTTAGTAATATATAAAGTGATAGTAGTCTGTATAGGTCAGGGCTAGATATAAATTGACAGGCAACATCCCCCTTATTTCACTAATGAGCTCATGCAATCTTTGAGCTGCATATCGATTTTTGAGTTAAAATATAAAAATTGAACGACGTAAAATAGATGATTGATACACATTATCCATCCTTTAACTTGACTCCAACTCAAGTAGGTTGTTTTGATATGGTTTTGTAAATGCTTTTACTGCTTTCAAAACTTCTTTTGCCTTTTTTCCGTATCAATTGAACGGAACGTTTCAAAATGAAAATCTATTGACAAAATATTTTACCTAAAAAAATACCTACCTATAAGACTATTATTGTAGCAAATGTGTTTCAACACTTAATAAAGTTTTTTTTCTGTTCTATACAGTTTGAGAGTGAATTAATACTAGGTTTTGTTCAATAAATTGTTTTACCGTAAAAATCTCATGATTTGGTTCAAGACGAAAATCAATAAAAATGCATTATATAGTTTATAAAAACCAAACATTTAGCTTGAATGTAGCGAATAATGGTTATTCCATATGACTAGTACTACAATAAACGTCTGTATTTAATGATCGTAGTGTATGATTTCAGTGAATTAAATTGTTGCCTTAATGGCTTGAGGGACACTCAAACCATAGCTATCACCAGATGCATGTGATTGCCAATAAGAATAGCGGTCATGAATTTCTAGAGCAACATTCATGCAACTTAGTTCGGAGTTCGAAAGTCATAGCCGCTTTCATTACTCGCAACCACGCGCAAATGGTAATCGCTATGATGAAAGCACACCTTTATTTAGTAAACGGTTTAAAAAATATATGCTGAGCGTTTGGACTTTACTATGAAGAGTATATGTAAACAGTCTTCAGAGGTACTAGAAATGTACGAAAATCAAAAAATTCCTTTAAAAAAACTTCAAAATAGGAAGTTTACTCACTATTTCTCTATATTTCTTTTCTATATATCCCAGAATATCCCAAATTGACGAGTCGTCATTTTAACATTCAAACGCAGATAATTCTAGCACACATGGATTTGAAGGCCCAAATTTCGACGGTGAGCTGAAAACACTATTACTGATTAGCTCAGCTAAAAATTCTAGTTTCTGAGACTAAAAAATGATTGGTCAAAAAAATGGCTTACCTTTCTCTTTAATTTATATCAAAATATCCTATGACAATTTATCAAAATGATGCAAATAGATGGAACAGATGAGATCGACTTTTCATTTAAAACAGGATAACTTACATCAAATTGAGTTAATGCTTGTTAATTAATGAGATATTAAAACGCAAGAAACTCATTTTATTTGCCGACAGAAAAAGATATGCATGGAATCAAATTAAATGTTAAATAAAAAGGAATTATCACGATTTATTTCACGTATTACACGTTTAGAATATGTATGGAGCTGTAAAAATGTGCTAAGATAATGTGCCATTCATGGTTCAGTCAGTGAATAAATGGATAAAACTTCGGAATAAATGTTACAACTGAGAAATATTCATGTTCACTTTAATTTTGCCATTCGTTTAAATTGTTTTATCAAAGGATTTGTTTCTCAGATATACCACCCCCGAATAAATCCAAATATATATCCAAATAGTCCCATGACAATATCCAGAACTTATCAGGAAAATGGAAAATAAGAAGGCGTACATATTGGAAAAGAAGATTGAAATAGATTTTCACATTTTCTGATGACCACAAAATCTAGTATTTTGAAAGAAGTTAATTTACTATAGTTATTTTAATTTCTATTCCGTTCTCATTTATTTTCACAGGTAAACAGCTTCGTTGGTGCGTTTCACGATGCAGTTATATTGTATGCTACAGCTTTAAATGAAACACTGGAAGCCAATGGATCTATATCTGATGGTGCTGCCATTACCAAACGCATGTGGAACAGAACATTTGAAGGTACGTTGTCCCTATTTTAGGAAAGTATCTTCCTTCTTGGTTAAACCCGAGAAACCATGTACACTATATGCAAAGATACGACAAGGAATGGTGATCGCGAGTCAAGTGAATTCGAAAGCCATATTTTCTTCAGTATTTCAATCGACAAAGCTCTATATGGTTTCCTTACAAATATTGCGAAGGATTTATCAAATTAAGCTAGTTTCATGTAAAATATAGATATTCCTAATTTTAATTCCACTTTTTGAATATGTTATGCTTGTGTGTCTGTTCGTGTTTGAATTACTGGGAAAAAACGATTTGGAATTAAGTTTAAGGCGATTGTAAGAAGGATATTAGACAAGCTTTCAGACTTTTCCAACAAGATTATAAATGATATCAATTTCAGGAATTACTGGGACTGTCAGTATTGATGCTAATGGTGACAGGAATGCAGATTATTCCCTGCTTGATCTCAATCCTGAAAACGATAAGTTTGAAGTAATTCATTTTTTTGTGCTTCCTTATCAAAAGGTTATATCTACAACAATTTTAATTGTATCCAATGTGGGTGTTGACAAAACTTTTATTTAGAAGGCGTTTAGTGTGTGCATTATTTCCAGTAATTACATCATTTGCTTACTTAGATTCTATTTGCCAGTCTGACTGAGGACATTGCGTTAATGGTAGTCTTTGATTGATTTCTGTATATACTTGAAATGAACACGGCATACCCTAATTGATAGTTTTTACTTCAGTTTGATCAGATTAAGAGCTTATATTAACTATCACAGAAGAATTGTATAGTATATGTCACGCTCGTGCTGTTTATTTCTCACAAGAATACTGTTATATGATGGCTTCCTAATATGAACTAATTTAAAATCTATAAATTGACCAACGCTGTAGAGATTAAACCGTGACTTAATACACTAGAGTATATTATTGGGTTAATAACCTATTCAACCCATTAATAAAAGCTTAACTTTCCATATTAATTTGAGTGAAAGATAATGGTCAATCGCGACACAATATAAACCAGATAATTGGCATTATTTTTCAGGTTGTTGCTAATTATTTTGGTAATAAGAAACAATATGAAAAGGTGAAAGGTAAAGAGATACATTGGGCTGGAGGAAGAACTGAACCACCTCCCGATGTACCTGTCTGTGGCTTTGATGGATCTTTATGTCCACCAGAAGGTTCGTTACACCTTATACACATCAGTCCACAATACCTCTAGTAGCAGAAACAGCAATGATTCGCTGGTTTGTCAGATGATGTGTGGTATTAAGCTTATCCAAATTATGTTCTGTCTTTGAAGTTTTCCTCTGTCGACAGCAAGAGATGAACTCAATACCGTAGGTAACTTCAAAATGTAAAATCAAACTCTTAGGCGAAAATTATTTGGTTACCTTTGGAAACAGGTATACATTTCTGAATACAATATAGCCGATTTAAAAGACGATTGAAATTACATTGAACAGGGGAGTTAGGTGTTCATATCTAGATTTATATCTATACGATTTTCAATGTTAACACCAAACAAACGATTTCTTCTGATCCTTTCAGAACCATTTCCAGAATATGGTATAGTGATAATAGTATTGGGCTCAATATTAGTAATAGTTTTAGTAACTGTCTTTTTTATCTATAGGTAAGTAAGTCATTACCGAAACGAACTGAAGGCTCAATGTTTTGATTATTGAGTTGCATAGATAGATAAGGTACAGTGGCGTTTCTTAGAAGGGGCCACGGAAATGTGATTGTGGGTTCATTGGAAACTTTGAAATTGGTGGGCAAGTCTTTTTCTTAGAGAAAGGGAAGGTGGGGAAGGAAACACGGCTCCGGTGTAGAAACACCTTCAGGTATTTATAGTCTTTTTATGACTGAAATGAATGCCAGCAGTCAATTAATTCCTATATTGTGTAAAGATTGTTTAGTATAGATATGTCTGACAAGCTAACTAGTTTGTGATGACAATATTTCATATAATTTGTAACGTGGCCTACAGGTATAATAAAATAGCGATATTAAGACTCCGTTTAGACCCAATTATTAAAATTACTAGACAGTCTGATATGAAAGGGTTTGTCTATCGATTTTTTTTCTGTGGTCGTATTATTAAAGTATCTTAATAACAAAATACCCTCAGTGTTGTGAAGAGTCGATGTATGGTGTTTTATATTCCTACTTTTTATCATCGAAGATCATGTTGATGATACAAAAACGGGAAAGTTTTCTCCGTCTTACGTGGATTTCACAAACCAGCTGGAGTAGAGAAATGCATCTGAACGGACCTTCAAGCAAAAGTGAACTTACCTTGTCTGCAATCCTCTGAGTGGTTGTTACGAACCTCAAACCTATAATGCCCATTAGTTGCATGTGGGTTGCGTTTGGAACATACATGACCACTATTTTAAATTCACAACCGGTGATCACTATAGTGTGAGAGCACTTTAATAATTGGTGTAAAAAAGGTGTTTTTAGATTCCGACAAATAGATGAAACAAGGTGTTTCTTCATCACGTACATAAATCAAGTTTTACAAGTTTATGTTAAGTTTTGTCATATAATACTAGAATCTATTAACCTCAACTATTAATTGCGATTTTTTCGTCTGGGGGAATGCAAATGATGTCTAATTTGTAAGGGAAATCCTCTTATGCCCATATTTTACAATTTACATGCATCTTTGATAGACAACGTTTCCAAAATGTCAGACGAGTTGAAGTTATCATTTCAAATTGCCTAAATTATGACCATTTATTCGAAGGCAGCTACGTTGTAATTAAAGAAATATGAAGAGTCTTATATGTTAAATGCGCTATTTTCAGACATATAAAGCTTGAGGCGGAATTGGCAGAAATGAATTGGCGTGTCAAGTGGGACGACATTCTCTTTGGTTCACCTGAAAAGAATCACAAGTTGGAGCGACAAGGAAGTCGGATAAGTTTAAATCGGGTAAGCGGAGTATGTTTATGCTTCAAAGAACATGATCGGGAAATGAAGAAAAATTCCCATTTATTACGTTGTCTTGACAACTTTCGTCGGATGGAAAATAAACCGAATCTCCTGAACCACAGACTAGGCGTTTAGTTTAGTTGGAAATCGAAAGGTTATAGACTTATGCCGCTGTCCTGTGAAATTTCACTCCCGAAACATTTCGTTACTTGCTGGTCTTTGAGCCGAATCTGAAACAGGAATTGATGACGTAAAACCTTTTGTCATTTTATAAACACGCCTTGGGACGACGGATCATCTTTCTCAAAAGCAGTGTATAAACTGTTTAAAAATTTATTGTGGAATGATAATTGAATTTGTATTTACAAATATTTTTTTTGTTAAAACGTTATATTTTCTACTGATATTTAAAACACACTCTATTTTTTCACGCTGATGCCTTAATTAACTTCGTGTATTACATATAGCCACATGATATATATAAGAGAAAAGGTGTTTTATTAAAGTATCATATACAATCCTTACCCGGAAGGATGTTTCTAAAGGTTTTTCTATGTCTTTCTTTCCAGAAATATTCATATGCCAGTTCGTGCTCAGGAGACACAATTGCTGTTCATCTAAATGATGCTGGTAACAGACAATTATTCACAAAAACAGGGTACTATAAGGTAACAGATATTCATATTTTTGAAACAGACTCCCACCTGACATAAGTTTTCTTATAATTTAAATAAACACTAATCTAAATCTCATTTGTGAATGATTTCTTCAGAAATAGGATATAAAGATTTAATCATTATTCATCAGATGAAATTCGGATCAGATTTGTTTTATCTTAAAAAGTTACTATTCATATCCAAAGAAGCATTGTCTCTACCCTAAATCAAAGTTGGAAGAACAATGATTTAAGATGTTAAAACTTGAAAACACTGGCTCAACTACCACAAGGACGGGTTGAACATGTCCACGCGCCCCTATTACTAAGAAGGCCGCATCCCAAGACAACAATACACAATTAATAAATGTTCTGAAGTAAGTACCTAAAAGGTTAACACACAATGTAAAATCGTTCACAGCTGATGCCCTATGAGTTTGAAAACATTATCAAGTATTTAAAGTTTGAACGATAAACCAGGGCATTTTATATTAAATCTCCAAATGAGTAGTGGAAAATCAAGACAAAACTTCGATTTTTGATATTTAGTGGTCATGACTTGAGTATTAATTTCATCCCTCTGCTATCATATTATTTTCAAAGCGTATACTGTCGTATATATTTGACCTGATTATTATCAGAACTAGACTAATACAAAAAGAGATCAGAGATGTTATCATCTATTAGAATAAGATGAATTATGATCAGACAAAGACAATAGATCAGTTCGATGTCAGGATAAATCTCTTGATGTAGCTAACATTATAGTGTCATCTTTATATGTATTAGAAATAAAATATGACTTTCAAGTTGTATTTTCTGATCAGCTATTTGCGTTCTGTCTTTTATCTCATTATATATCGATTTTCTGGATTGCTCTTGATGAAAGTGAGTCAGAAGTCAAATCCCTACAATGACCGTTTAACAGTTCAACAATCAGTAGATAAAATAAAGAGGTCACCAACTTTAGAAATGTTATAAGCACAAGTATGATTACCCATGTATACTTTATTGTTGGCATAAGAGATACTGAGCTTCTATAAATAGTAACGGATGTTAAAAATCGGGAAATTTGAGTGATCCGTTCCAATGCATGTTGGATTATATTGAGTACAGTGTACATAAAGCGATAAGATGTTTCAGGAGATCACGATTAAACGACTATTAACCACTCTGAATAATTAGATCCGTATGTATTGTATAGGAGACCATTTTATACACATATTTAAATTCTGTGATGGATGTCGCTCGGAAGGTTGGCATTTTCAAGGAACACCTGATGTAACTCTGATACTAGATACTGTACTCAACATCCTTGTACAATTCATTAGACTATTTCAGAAACAGATATCAATCATTGACCTACATCCCAGTCTGTTCAACCGCCAATATATCTGGAAAGTATGGGTCTCTGTAGTAATTTGTGGTGTGATTCGTTAAGTCAATAGTTAATTACAATCATGCAATAACAATTATCTATACTAAATTTCTAAAACTGATAGACCTCAACAGGCTAAAACCAGTATTGGTAATGATTTTTTGAAAGAACTTTATTAACTTAATTATGTATTTACATACCATCTTCAATTTTGTATTGTCTAGGGAGCTATAGTAGCTGTGAAACCAATTCAAAGAACCAATATAACCATAACTAAACCATTATTAATAGAAATTAAAAGAGTAAGTAACTGTTATTTTCACAATATTTAAATATGGCGGGGTATTCTGGAGTCATTTTATATTTATGATCACACACAACTATTATCCTAGACTGTCATTGGTGCTGACGAAAAAAGTCATACATTTCCTGTTTGGCAACAAGAAATGCATACAATTATCTCAATCATCTCTCAGCTACACCGGTAATTTTAGATTTAAAACTCGTCGTCACAATTTCATTACAATAACTTGAAATGGAAATTAACGACCCGATAGCGAAGACAATCTGAAATGACACAGTATAATTTGTTTTGTTTTTTTGTTGAATTGCAAGAAAATCGGAGCTGGGGTTTTAATGTAGAAAATTTCTATGGATACCTGAAAATATCAACTGGTAAAATATTAAGACGGATGAACCTTTTCACTGTCAAAATATAATCAGGCAATTTGCTATTTACATTGGAATTGTTGTCGTTTTGTGATATTTCATAATATATCAGAAAGTAATTGAAATGAGTATACATGACATTATCTATGTATTTTGTAGATGAAAGATTTACAGAATGATCATATCGTCAGACTATCTGGAGCGTGTATTGATCCTCCACATTGCTGTACATTAACAGAATATTGCCCCAAAGGAAGTTTACAGGTAATAGTTGTTGCATGGCTAAACATGTATCCCTTTAGTTTGTAATGTGTTGTAATGCAACATAATGGAAAGCTACAGGCCATGTGATAACAGAATGCTATCGTTAGAAAAGGCTTCGGATATCTCTTATCAATATTGAGAATCGCTGTGTAAAATTATGTTGCACCTAATGTCGAATGTCACGAGTTTCTTGTAAAAAGAAAAACTTGATTTACTACGATCTTTAAATGACATTGAGAAGTAGACAGAACATTTTTATTGATATACTTACTACTCCTTCCTTTCTTCTGGAAACGCTTCCATTGGCAAAAAGAAATCTTAATCAAACATAAAAACAAAAATGATAGAAAACAGAGCAACAAGTATGATATATAAAAATCTGACATCCGATATGATGTTTATGAACAATAGAAAATTGAGTTATATAAGGAGTTGACTAAACGACCTGTTGAACAACAAGTTAACGGTCAATGCACTGGATTTCAGCAGAATGACATAACGCTCTGATTTTGTGATTTTGGTGGATCGATAATTTGTTAAGAAACCGATGATATTGAAAATGATTTTCCATGTTTACAGGATGTGTTAGAAAATGACCAAATTAAATTAGATTGGATGTTTAGATATTCTATAATGCAAGATATTCTTAGGGTATGACTTTTTACTATTTCTTAAAAACCTTTGGTGAAACGAGGACGAGGTGAGAAACGAAACAAAACCATAATCCCAAAAGACAAGCTCTTTTGCATTTGATAGAATTATGACCCCCCCCCCCCCCCTTAGAAAAAGGGTTTCAACCCCTAATCAGTTTTCATCCTAAGTAATGCACCAAATCAATTCAACTTGTCAAAATTTGTCTTAGGATAACCCATTCAGACGATTTGTGCAACATGACGCATCCACGGAGTTGCTTCATTTTCAATTCAGCCTCGATAGTTGTCCCCCATTGAGTAAGTCTGCCCAATCCCAGGAGGCTGGCTACCGGTAGCCTCTACTCTCTATTCTGCCTGACAAACCATGAGTCACATAATAGTTATCGATAGCAATATTTTGAGAGATTAATCGATTTATGTGAAAATGATCAGTCAAAGCTAAATAACGTGTAGCTTAATCAGACGTAAACTATAAATTGATAAGAGTGTGACCACCAACTTCTCGAGGACATTTACCAGTCTACTCATAGAACTTCCAATTAATTATTTAACAATTTGACCGGAAAAATAATTTATTTTACATCACAAGTAGACGTGAGTGAAATTATCTGGGTTACTGCTATACCACTGATAAATGGTGATTCTCTTTTGAGCCTTTCTTGATGAAAACCATACAATTTATACTCATAATTTACAAGATATTGACATTTAAATATTATTGAAATATTAGCTTCGTCCTTATGCACAATAAATTTAACGGTATTTCAAGTTTGTATATCACAAATGATTTTCCACAAGAAACTACGTAGTACCGCTGAACTTCTGATATTTTCATTATTATTTTCCTTAACTTTCAATTTCGGGTTTGTTTTACCTAAAATGTAATTTTCTTGTACATTTTCAAAAAGATTGTCGCTTGATTAAATAGTAGAAATGCCGAAAATAGGCCTTATAATTTGAAATAGGTGCTACGGTTGGACATTCCCACTAAACTATTTTTATTCATCAAAAGCTTGGTTTGTCTTTTTTATCTTTTGGCCATTTACTTTCAGGGCTTATCCTATCTTCATACTAGTGAAATACGTGTTCATGGGAATTTAAAAAGTACTAATTGTGTAGTGGATAGTAGATTTGTTGTAAAAATAACCGATTTTGGCCTAAGATATTTTCGAGAGGTTGAAAAAGAAGAAGAAGACGAATCTTATGCCTTTTATAACAGTAAATAACCTTATTCAAAATTATCAAGCTGTGAATTGGCAATATTACTTGTAATATTTTGCCAAATATGTAATAAACTATGTAATAAACTTAGTATTGAGAATAATGAATTCATGATCCTTTTGAACAGATTGGCGGTTATCATGAAATCCGTACTGGCTCCGTCCGATCACTGTTTTCATGATCTGCAATTATCTAACTTGTAAATTGTCTTGAATGTCGTGGAAGAAATTAGATTGAAATTGGATATGGTCTTATCAACATCGTCTTGAAGGTTATTTGCCTGCAGTGTTCGATTAACGAATATTAGCTTGCAAGTAATTCAATACATACACAGTAAATTATTTTTTATGGAGCAATCGCAAAAAAATACTTTATCTTTCGGTATATGATCACTAGTATTTGAACTAATTATAACAGGTTTATTGCGTTAAAATGCTATATTTCAATCGAAAAATGTGTTTCTTATTTCAGAAAAATTGTGGACAGCTCCTGAGATATTGAGAATATCTACAAAAAATCCCTGTGGTACACAGAAAGGCGACATTTACAGCTTTTCTATCATTTGTCAAGAAATTGTTTATAGAAATGGTGTATTTTATTTACATAATTTAGATCTTAGTCCCAAAGGTAATGTTCTTATTTAGTTTTGTTTGCAGATCATACTGTAGGAATGTTTTGGAGAATACAGGTTTGGCATTTGAAATTTGAAATAAAAACAGTTTAATTGTATTTGGATCTCTGTTTGTATCCTCGGTGATTCGTATTGACATACGGAACAAAAACCTTCTTTAAGGAGTGGGAACATAATTCAAGCCTATCATTGAATGACCCACCTCAAAGGAACAACACAATCGAGCTGACAATTTATTAATATAGATATAAAACTTGGTAGTGTTTATTGTCACAATCTTTACCGTCTTCATTACCCCAAATAAGTTGCAGACGAGTAGGACGTAATTCCTTTAGTTCAATTTCTGCAAGGCTGTAGCTTATAAAAAGCTATTCGGCTATCTATTTCCAGAAATTTATGTCAAAGTTAGAAATGGTTTGAGACCATATTTCCGACCCACATTAGATGACTATGATTGTCCTAGTGATGAGTTAGCTAATATAATTAGAAGATGTTGGGCGGAAGATCCAGCAGAAAGACCTGATTGTCAAGCCTTAAAGTCACTTATAAGAAAACTAAATAGGTATGGATATACGTATATTGCAATATCGACTTATGGAGCAAATTTGGATAATTTTACGTCAACATGGAAACATTTTATGATTATCAAACTGCCATTACTACAAACTGAGAGGATTTAAAAGAACTTGTCTGGCTTTTGTCTGTGTAGCATAACATTTATGGTTTCTAGTGGCTCCATTCCAATTCTTCTGTGAACCCGTGATTTTAATAAAGCGGTATTTATTATATAGATTATTACGTCGTTATCGCAAACGGTAAAGATCATTTTGCTTCTGAATGGTTCAAATAGAAGCCTTAAGTGTACCAAATAACTATACGAAGACTGGAAGCTTCTATAAAATCATTCATGTGAAATACAGAACTTACTTAAACCCTTATGTCTCATGGACAATGTACGTGATAGACTTCTAATAATTACTATATATCTTCTAATGTCTGAAATGATACCTCTTTACATAACCTTCCAAGGGAAAATGTCGTGTTTAAGTCTATATTTTTTCAATTTAATTTTCATTCAGAGACGGAGATAAAGGGAATATTTTAGATAATTTATTGTCCCGAATGGAACAATACGCTAATAATTTAGAAGCTTTAGTTGAAGAAAGAACAGCTGATTATCTGGAAGAAAAGAAAAAAGCTGAAAATCTTCTATATCTTATGTTACCAAAGTAAGGATTTTACTAGACTCAATCTGGAACAATAAAAGTCGTTTTCAAACATTAAAATTCATTTTCGTACATGTCCCAATGTTGGCCATGGCGTTGTCCTGTCATTAGTCACACTGAAGGTCACACGACTTAACATGGTCATTTCATTAATATTTTCATTCTCGCTTTTCGTAAAAATTTGATTTTATTTTGCCAGAATGTCAAAGCTCGAACTTCACTCAAGAAATTTAAGAATTTAATTAGTTAGTTTCCTTGGTTGAAAAGAAAAATATTGTAAAGTTCAATTGAACACATTTCTGGTATTTACTTGCAGGCCGGTTGCTGGTCAACTGATTCGTGGTGAATCGGTAGCAGCTGAAACTTTTGACCAAGTTACCATATATTTTAGTGATATTTGTGGGTTTACTGCTCTTTCGGCAGAAAGTACACCAATGCAGGTAATGGCTTTGGTCATTTTCTGGCTATTCTAACTTCACCTAACTAACACGTGCCAAATTGGTTTTGAAATATATGGGTGAAAATTTTGAATGCTTCAAATCAATATTTAAATACCTTATGATTCATATTTAAAAGCTTTTGCTTCTTATGCCACGCCACTTCCTTGTGGCTCGTTTAGCCTTCAGATTCAGCCATTCAACATCAAAACCTATGATTAGTATACCTAAATAGGAGTAAATTAGTAGCCAGAGAAACACGATATATTAAAGTCAATCAGTCGATAATTCTTCTATAGGCAATATTTTAGAACCATTTGTGTCTAGCTCATTACTAGTTGTCCACTAAAATTATACTACTGAATATGAAAATTAGATCATTGTATACTTCAAAGAGTAATATTCCTTAAATTAACTATTCCAACGTGAGTTTTTTCTTTTGAAGTTTTTCAGCCCTGTCCGTATCTTCACAATGTCAAGCTTACAATCGTCGTCTTATACCACCTTTCTGTATCGCGGAATGCAATGATTTTTGATTGGTTTGTTCGCCATGGAAGAACAGCCAATCTGGGTTTCGGCAGACAAACTGTATCGCTTTTACATACTTTCTGTTGAGTTTGTATTCGCAAGTGTACTATCCAAACAAAATTGCCGCTTTTGACACAAAACAGGTGACTATTGAAGTCAAGGTATAAGACGAGGTTTGTAATTACTTTATAATGTAAAGATGCCCTGTTGGCGACTTTACAGAAACATAAATTATAATTTTAGGTTGTGAATTTGTTAAATGATCTTTACACAACGTTTGATTCTATCATAGAAAACTTTGATGTTTATAAGGTAAATTGGAACCCAATTAGCTGTTCATGTTGTGTATTTACTATTATCTTAAAGTTCTGATTTTTCTAAAAACCAGCGTGAGAATTGCAATTTACACTTCAAGTTCCATCGATCATTAATGCGAGCTTTTTCTTATACAAGTCAGAAAATTAAAGGACTCTTGTAAATAACATTATACTATCAGAATGTTTTTTCGTTCGATTATTCTCCTAAAGAAACTTGTTTACCTCCCTTTTGTTCACAAAATTGAGACAAAACCCTTAAAACCCTGAAGCTCCTGAGAATAAAATGACTGCTATAACGACTTTTTGTTTTTACAATTTACTTTATATTTACAGGTTGAAACAATAGGTGACGCTTACATGGTAGTGTCTGGACTTCCAGTTAGAAATGGGAACTTACATGCTCGGGAAATATCTCGTATGTCGTTAGCGTTATTAGACGCTGTTTTATCATTCCGTATTAAACACAGACCAGATGAACAACTGAAATTACGTATTGGCTTACATACAGGTAAAATAGGGCCTAAATCCTTCATAGTAAACATTTCAAAGACCCAACTAATGTCAAAGACAGGCATACACATATATCATTCAGGTTCCGAGGTAATATTTGAAAGGTTACAAGATTTTCGGCCACAATCCAATTCCTCAACACTTCAACCTATTGAGCCAATGATCTCCATTCCACTAGAACTGTAATAGATTTTGACGTCACTATCGCAAATGACAGAAGGCCAAGTGGTGTCCGCTATATTGATATCGCTATATCGTGGAATACGTGGCAGATTTGTAGCCGTTCGTCGTAAAAGATCACAAATAATTAATTCAAATTCTCACTTATTATTTACATTCACAATGTATTATGGCTCAATCAGTTTAATCAAATACACATTTTCCTACAAATAGATTATGATATAAGCGTTTTGTTGATTGATAAGGCATAATTATTTTCCTATAATTAACTTTATGTCCAGACAAATCAAGTATAGGAGATTATAAACCTTCCTTTAAACTAATAAATTTCTCTTTTTCTATCACTTTTCTTAAAATACCAAAGCCAGTGTTATTTTAAATGTCTGACGAAATTATTATCCAATAAATTACGGATTCTGAAATGGAGTTTCAATTCCAACAAACTGAAATCCATCTTGTCTTAATCTATTACCTGTCCACTCAAAGTTGATGAATGGGAAATAACTCCTTCTGTATTTCTGATCCTGTGGCCGACCAAATAATTCTCTCGTAATAGTAATTACTGACTCCGGTAACTCGGTTGCCATCTGTTCTGTTAAATCTCGAAATTCAATCTACTATTTGTATCAACATCAGCTTGACTGTCACTGCACACAATTTTAATGCATCTAGACCAAAAATAGGCATACAAAAAACCCAAAAGGGGAAGAGAAAGAAGACAGTCATTTGCATAAAAGGTAGGTCATCAGCAAGAGGAAGCATTGGTCTTCCAGTGATGACAACTGAACTTTTATTTCGTAAATAACCAGATTTTGGCCGGAAATGTCGTGATGGATTCCACATTGTCTCTGAAATTGTCAAATGCAGCGATGTTAACAAAATAATTCAGGTCCTGTGTTTATCTTAAAGTAAAAATGTAACTGTTTTAGGGTTCGTGGTGGCTGGTGTTGTTGGGTTAAAAATGCCTCGATACTGCTTATTTGGTGATACAGTTAATACAGCTTCTAGGATGGAGTCCAATGGATTACGTAAGTGATATTCATTCATATTTGATAACCCTTTAACGAGAGCACCTTTATAGGTTTAATAGATGTTGTTTTTGTAAAAATATCTAAATACCAACTGTTTAATGCAACTGATAAAATATTTACACCTAATACATAAATCCTTTATTAACAATATGTATACATGATTACTGTATCAGGTACCCGCTTCTCACCACAAGAGAGCGATCTTCCTACGTTGTTTGACCGAGAGTGGCCAAATGTAGGCGGAGGTTGACGAAGGGAGCCACGGGAAACCGAAAGTAAAAGATCTTCGGACTGTCAAATTTGCTTATGAGTCCATTTTCCACGGTGACGGTCGACGTTCTCCGAGGGTCGGTAATCGAAAAAACAGCATCCGTAACATTAGCCATAAACAATTTACGAGGAAAGAAAACGATCATCTGCAGTTTCCATATGGTTTCATTTCGCGAGTTTCATTTGGATGACCTAGAACCTAGTCAAGTTCAGAGCTGGTCTCTCCAGCTGTGAAGTTAATGTTTGTCATTATATTTAGCCTTTGGGCTATTTTCTCAATAGGAAAGAATGTCTGGAAAGATTAATATATCAATCCTTTCAGGATGTAATTCCACAAAAAAGTATAGAAAACTGATAAACTACATTTGAGCACATTATTAAACCCGACTTAATAAACCCGTTTTCCGACTGAGAATCGATTATGTTGATATTTGCTGTGATTTGCTAATTAATTCATAAGGTTTTGGCGTACATTAACGAAAAAGATGTACAAGATAGGTTATATAGCATGATAACCGTAGACAAAATTGTAAAAGGATTAATAATACTTTTTAGAGGTTTAATTATTATTTTCGGGGAGATTGTTAGTAAGAATATAGGATTGTTAAAAATAACCAACGGTCTACCTGGTGACCGGAAGTTCTCCATTACATTGACGTCATATTATAGTTGGTTGATCAAATCAATATTTTATGACTAATAGTTACTAACAATGATTCCAAAATGTAGATCCATTTTTGTAACGGTCGTTCTTGGCAAGGTGAAAAATTGTTTGTTATGATAAAAATCAATATTATCTTGATGCCTGTGGTGTATTGCATGTTATATTCGCAACATAATCTTTAAACAAACAACATATCAATTCAATATTTTATTTCTTTATATCGTGAGGTTACCAGCTTCATAATAACTTAGTATAGATAATATGCATTAAGTTTCAAAATCTCATATAGACTTTTTCTGTATTTGTATTAACATTTAAGCATTGAGTTACTAAGCTATATGTATTCCAGAGTGCCAAAAGATCGTTTTTGAAATAAAGTTATTCTTAAAATCATTCTGAAAATTTTGGACGAAGTGAATGAAGATGTTCTATATCGTAACATTTTCATACGACGGTAACTTTAGAATCTACATTACCCTTATGAAGTGTCCAGTTTCACAGTCGAAAGTGCAACCATGATTTTCCATAATGAATGGAATTGACCAGAATTGGTGCTTGTTTAAACCTAGTTTATTAATATATAATTCGTTTTATCATTATGTATCCTGCCTTCTCCAATATAAATAATTAAGAAGTACAAGATCATTGAGCATCCATGATCAATATGTTATGCGACTGCCGGGGTTTTGTTAACTTTATAATATATCTCGACGATTTTTATTCATTACAGCATTAAAAATTCACATGAGTACACAAACCAAAGAAACCCTTGATAATTTTGGCACATTTGAAGTGGAATTGAGAGGCCAAATAGATATGAAGGTAATATAACATAGAATATATTTTCTTATTATATTTTGACATTGAAATTGCAAAGCTGCCAAACCCGGTAGGACAATGACATTCAGGGTTTTCGGAATGACCTGAATCTATGGCAACACTTTGTAGAGCCCAGTTTGATAGTCATTGGATTCGGAGAATAAATTGAAGAAATGATTCAAATGCAGGTTCTGTTTGTCTCCTACTAAGACAAATCTATTGATTATAACCCATGGAAGTGGCGGGAGCAGGCTCTGACCTTTGGCAAACAGAAATATTAAGGCATATCTTCAGTTTTTCTTATCATATAATTCAGTAGTCGGCAGAAATAAAGCTTAGTCAGCATCTAACAAGCTAGAAACGGTATCATCAGCATCACCGTGAGCCTATAGCTTTGTCATCGTGCTACCGTCATCCCTCTGAAATTACGTGCTGTATCATTTAACAACTTTATTTCCTTTCAGGGAAAGGGTACACAGACCACATATTGGCTGTTAGGAGAAAAACAAAGCAACGATAACACGGCTGGTAATCTTGGTATCTTATGACCCAATAAATCCAAAGAACAATTATCATTGTAATGATATTCAAGTGGAATGCAAACTCTGATGAAGACAAACTTGGAGTGGAAGATATTGAAGTGCTATTGACTTATTCACTAATTAATATACGCAACCTATATTGTCTTGGATTTATAATAGTGAACCACTTATGGCATGTACTTTATCTTATGGAAGCCACATTATTCATAAGGCGACAGTTATCCAAAGTAATGGGAAATAATAATTCAATCCAAAGAAAAGATGTCATAAGAATAATGCTATGAATTGTGCTATGAAAGAACCCTTGATTTAAAATTCGAAACCGATATGTGATGCCAATATTCATCTTCACATCGGCACGTTTTTTTCATTTTGTTTTAAAGTTTCTTAACCATTATCACGACTCCGTAGTATATTTTCATCAATTCATTTATATTTATCGCCTCGACAAAGAACTTCAAAGAAATTAAGAAAAAGTTAAAAGAGACTTGGGAATCATGACATGTCTAGTGAACAATCTTGTTTTAAGTATATTTTTTTCTTTTCCTTGTTATTCATTTATACCTTATAAACTATTAAATATGACCTATTTTTACTTTTAATAATCAAAATGGCTAAAACCGCTATTAATTTCTGGACAACAACTCGAGGGAGTCATCAATTGCGTCAACGAGTGGAAAATAGCAGTTGTCTGGAGTTTTATATTATAAAAATTACATTTTTTTATTTTCGAACATAGCGCTCTTAAACTGTGACCATCTAGTTTTGATTCTGTCAATTGCGACGGATCCAATGGGGAGCTTTGATCGTATTTATAAAAATAATACGAAACTACATAACATTTCGTAGATTAAAAAAAACAGACAATGCCAGTTATGACAATGCCATGTGGTACAAAGATTGTCGATTCCACTTTGAGTTCGCATAGCTATATTTTGGCAATTTTAATCTTGTGTAATGGTATCTTCTATTTATCAGTCCTTAGTCCTTGATAGTCCGGATAGTTCATATTTTAATTGGAAATCAATTCCTATAATTACTGGATTTCTAGTACACATCAAAAATGTGTTATGTAACAAGCTACATTCATATGTATTGATCCCAATTTAATGATTTTGAAACGGTTTTCTTGTTTGCAATCTATTTATGTACAGTGATTGTTTGTTTCAATTATATCCAAAAATTTGAAGGAACCAAAACTTCTGCCAAATTAAAGCCTGTACACACCCAAAGCGAATATGACACGTGCTTTTTCCACACACGATTACAATTGCGTATCTAGACAAGCAATAGACTGGATTTCAATGAATGATATATTATTTCGTCAGGATAAGCGCACATTGCTTCATGAAACCACCACTTAACTTGTATAAGGAACGCACATGCCTGTCTGTTTGATAACAAAATTAAATTCAACATTCTGGCCTTTCTACCTCCAGACCAATTTCTGTTTAACCTGCCCTTGCTCATATAGATCTTAAGATACAGTCAATCGCACTTACCATCATGTATAGAGCTATTTAGTTATAAGCAGTTCGTTTCATTAGAAGTTGAGAATTATGTTGCTCTGCAACACTTTATAATCTTTTTTGAGTGGCAAAGTTCTAATGAAATGATATACATAAGTAACATTCAAATTTTCCTCACAACTTTTACGTGAACGAACGAAACCACATTTGTTTCTCCTGCGCAGTTAGAAAATCGGCACAAAACCTATGTATTAACGCTTTCGTGTATATTGAATTTTATCACCAGTGATTCCAAAATATTGCGTATTAATAAAACGTTTTTATTGTTATTTGAATTATAGATATTTTTTGTTATTTTATTATACCTGTGAGATACCGAGTGTTCATTGCTCAAAATAAATAAACATATACCGCTATAACTGTATTTTTACTTATTTATATGCAGTCTTTGGAGACCATATCTTATTTAATATTTGGTCACAAAAAACGGCACAAGGGACACTCGGAAAATACTTTGAGCAGTAGTGGAGAAGCAGCATTACTGGATGATATACACATCTCTTACCTTTGCCAACAATCAGTGCTTTTTGGCCATTATATTCACATTCCAGATGCGCTAGATAAATTCGATATTCAATTCATCACTTCAGTTCAAGTTCTTAATTTTAATTTGTGCATGAAGTTGTACTTGGGACGTAAACAAAGTACGTGTAAATCTATACTTTGTGTTAAAAAATCCAGGGATTGAAGGCTCAGCAGAATCGAAGAGGCTCGCTCTTTGAAGTGATGAAGTATTCCTCATTTAAAGATAAAATTGATACACGCGACGTTTTAACCCTTAATCATGTAATCTGTACAGAATTAAAACTCAGGTCCACAGGACTTGAATGCAAAATTAGAACTGGTTCTATTTGTAGGATGCAATTGAAGGCCACTTCGACACTAAGGTCACAATTGGATATAGAATTTCTTGGTACTTACTGTAGACGTTGAATTGATGATTTATACTGATGTACATAATAACATAGTCAAAGTTTTGGAATCTTAAACACACTGATCAGAGCCAATTATTGAAGCATTCAAAAAAAAACTTTCAAGGGAGATAATCACAATATTGTATAAATAAATAAATAAATAAATAAATAAATAAACCAAATACATCCGAACAGTAAAACGAAATCCAAAATAACATAATTCTAGATGATCTCTTATATCCCAAACGATGGAAATGATTGAATGAGATCAAAACCGATAAAAATGAACACTTAATTAATAATTTATTAATTATATAGATAAGTTTGTCTGTTAGTGCCCCTCATTTCACATCCGCTTCTAGACTAAGATTAACTGTCCCAGATACACCTAATGTATGTAACATTAACATTTGTGACATAAATTATTTTCATAATGTACATTATAGTAGTGAAAATGGGTAAAACCATGCGGAAACTTAGCACAAGTTAACAAAACTTGTATATAGAGACAAAAATGGTTAAATCTCACAGCGCAATAAGTTTCAGGCAAACGGGGCTGCTGTGGCCGCCGGAAAGTTTCTTTTCCTTTTTCAATTAATACCCTTTGCTATCCGGAATAAATCCGAATACTTTGATTTAACGCTCTGAAGCAAACATTAGCATCAATCGATAATACTGTCAATTGGAGGCAATCGTAAGGCATCATAATAATACACGGATAAAGCAAGGAACATTTGGTTACTTTATTAGTGAATATAAAGTTTAATAGATAAACTTCATTAGTCGTTCTTTTAATTTGCGAATCAGTCAGTTTTCTTTATAACCGTCACATCTTATATAAAGCTTATTGATCTTTTTTTTTATAATTGAGTATATAAACTCACTTGTTCATTAATTCTAAGATATACTTCATTGCTCGGAATATGCTTTACGATGACTTTCAACAAAATGATAATGTTTATTTTGCCATTGTTTTGGGAAATTTCGTTAGCCGATTCCAGATACCAAGCGACAATTTGTTCCATTATTGTCAACAACACACGGTTACCGTATGATATCCAGCGTTCAGGGCCAGCTTTGGATATGGCGTTGGAATTAGTGCAAGAGAAGTACAATGAAACTATTGCATTTAAGTATATTTACCGTGATGGAGGGCCAGCATGTGGACCAACTGTAGCGGGATACACTGCAGCAGATGTATTTTATTCTCAAAATGTTTCTGTATTCATTGGTCCAGGTAAGATAACCGCTTCAATTACATAATATAACAGTAGAATAAAATATGGATGTCGAACGCAAAGCAAACCATGCTTACTCTTTTCGAAACACCTGAGAAGTCCACTACTTTACAATTATTGCTCTCGATTTTGTCATGCTCATGAGATATTGGATACAGGATTTGTTTTGTTTTTTCTTGCCTCTTCGAATTTTTTTATTGTTTTTGTCTATGTCTATATCAATATATTATTCATTAAAAAATACTATGCCACAATTTCCTTTCTCTAAAAGAGATGACGACGAAAACAGACACACCATCTGTAAATATATGAAAGTCAAGAAACAAATCTTACATATCACGAGCAGAGATTCCATTTACAAGAAATTACCTTCAGGCAACAAAATAGAAGAAAAAAACTTCGTCGAATATATGTAAACCTTGTAAAATCAGAAAAATAGTATCTTATTGTTTGCTAGCAGATTAAATTGTGTACATTTTTCATGGCATAATTATTCTATGATTTCTGTACTGATGAAAATAATACACAAGTTATACAAAGTCATAACAAAAGACTATTGTTCAAATACGCCCACTGATGAAAAAATGATTGTAATCAGCAATCGTAACCAAGAACAAATTAATCTGTATTAATGGTAGCTGGAATGGATGGCGGGTAAATAAAGAGTAATTTTTCGCAATCTGGAAGAGGGGGCTGACCCCATAGTAAAACCACTGTTCGTTATTACAATAACAACCCATCCAGTAAGAAATGGCGTGGATAATCTGGAAAATCATTGTCCATTGAAAGCCAGTAAAGGGGATCCTATTTGGATTCGGCATATCTAACATCTTTTCCTATTTACGGCTGGATCAACTGGAATAATAAAGACAAGTGCCTTTGACGTTTGAAGACGTTCGCACGCCTTTCAAGGTTGGAACCTACGGTCACTCAATAACATGACTTTTTTATTGTTTGGCACTAATGAATGAGAACAACATTGTATTCAAAGATCTTCACCATTCTCCGTTTAACGACCAATAAACGCACTAAAACCTTGAATCCTTAAAACATTCTCATTTAAGTTCAAGATGCCTAATACGCATTTCTTAAGTATCTCAAATGTCACGCAGTCAATATTATTGCGGGCATAAGCTACAACACTTTACAGTAAAATTCAATTCCTACCATTGAAATAATGCATTCTTCTTTGTATTGTAAAAAATTCGTATTTACTTTATATACGCCATTAAACCGTATTTACATTATCATTAACCCAGTGTTTGAAGATAAATAATCACAGAGGGTCAACGTACCATTTGAAATATAGTACTACTACGTTCTTGCTTAAACGGATTCTGTATTTCGTAATAAAACATTAGATCTAATCTACATGTAATTCATTTACTTTGCAAAATTATTACAGTTTCTGACTATTATTTTCATACGTCCGATTGTCTGAATTCCATATTTAGAAAATATGATATTGGGTTATGATAATTACAGAAGGATAATCGAATTCCTAACTTCATATATTTGTCGATATAGTTTCACAAGTTTTTTTTCATAAAAAAACCCTCAAATTAATGTCCATCATCCATCAACCCTATTCTTTTATCTCAAAAGGTTCCCATAAAAACAACTGTGAAAGGAAATTGTTTTGACCTAGATAAGCCGTTAAAAGTAATCTGCATATATATTTTCAGTATAACAAAAGATTTTAAGCCCAAACTAATCGATGGTGTTTACCTGATAGCAAACTTTTTCTTAACAAAAACTAATTTAGATCCGATATTGTCTGGATATATCACTTTAGTTATACAGTTTAATGTTACGTTGATCGTTAATCTTTAATTCTAATTCCATCTATTATATGTCACTGGAGTAATTTGGCTCTGAGGATGACGTTATCAGACAAAAACTTTCCGGGACAAAAATCAACATTTTTATTCAATGATGGCAACCAAAGTGTAATTTCATTCAGATGTTCCCGAGCAAAAATTCTTGACCATGGTCATTGTCAATGGGATTATTTCCAAAAGTACAACCGAGTCAACTTGAATTGTGAAAACACTGAAAATATGTTCAATCAAATGTGCCATTCAAGTACCTATTTTATTTTTTATATAACTGAAAGTAAACTTGAAGGGATTGAAAAGAGGTTTTCTTAACTTTTATGTATCGGGACGATTTTTGAATTTCTATGTTCATTACTTCATGTCATGATTTAAACAAAACTGACCATAGGGCATAGGATACTTTGGCATGCTAGTTCAGATTGAAGACAAAGTACACAGTTATTAAGTAATCATCTCTACAGTTTCTGATTTTGAAAGCTAAATTAGTTCTTAATTGGGACAAATTACTAGACCAAAAAGAACTTTTGTAACATCGACAACAGTGTGGATTCTTTTAATATTATTTTACAGTCGTTGAAAATAGTTGTACCTGCAGTTCGGCAACTCGCTATTATACAAATTTAATTAATATTTAATTATAGATAGAAATAGTAATCTCACAGTATGATTCCTCTCTTCCTTTATGTCTTGTTGATGTCCCGTTAATAAGGTCTTTATGAGAGTAATATTACCTTAGATATAATAAATTATCATTAAACAGTTTTTCTCCTATTACAATACTTCGTGAGCTTTATTTCAATTTGTAGGAGCTGGCAATCTTTTTTAAAAAGTTTGTTTAAATTACCATAGAATCCAAATTTAACTTTCTTTTTGGACTAATATAGATATTTCAAAATTTATCTTATTATTAACTGAACAAAAGCCTTACAGATAAATCAGATTTGATTGATTTTTGTTGTTGTTGCAGGTTGCAGTTTGGCAGTAGAGCATATGGCGTATTTGGCGTCTAAATGGAATATCCCAGTAATCACTCCAGCTGGTTCTGCTGGTATTTTGGCGGATAAAACCCTTTTCTCCACGCTTACTAGACTGTCATTTGGTATGCAGGAATATGCTGCGTTTTATTTGAAAGTCTTTCAAATATATAAGTGGACACATATATCTCTATTTTACGAAAGTGATGACGTGTTTTCCGGAATTATTGGCAACACATTTTTTGAAATATTTCGTAACACAGAACTCAACTTAGTTCACTATGAAATTTTTGGACGAACCTTTTCCGACTCTGATTATGAAAACCTTCTCAGTAAGGCCAATATTTACTCAAGAGGTACGGTATTAGCTTTTCACATATTTACCCACCACATAAGCAATACTAGCTGTAGTTATAAGTTGCATGGTGGTTTTTAGCATCGTGACCAAAAACCAACAGAATGTGGAACCGATTTTTGACAACTTCCTAATGCTCTGATGATTGTACATGTTCACTTGCTCGATCTATTGATATGGCCATTCTAGTTAGTAAAAAATGAAACACCGTCTACAGCTATTGATATCAACTATACCGTCGTCATCCGATATGCCAAGCACTTCTACAATCTGGGAGCTTATTGATACCATCACTACCAATATGACTGGCGTGTTTATTTATGTAAATATTTGGCATTTTCAATCCTCTTCCAGATACTATAGATGATAATATATTTTATGCTTTTTTGTCGTAGTGTTCGTTGTATTAGCCACACCCACAACAACTAGACAGGTCTTACTGGCAGCACATAAACTTCAATATACAAATGGTGACCATGTTTTTATAGCGACTATTCCTGTGAATTATAAGTTAGATATCTGGCAAAGAGGGGACTCACAAGATCAGGTATGGTGTTCTTTGCAGTCGGAAATGTAAGTTGGTGTAACATGTTCCTGTGGCGTGGAACTTGAAACTTATACTGCAGTGCCTTGAGTCGCAATTTGAAACCACGATTTCCTGAAACCAGATTCTTTATTATTGTCACTATAATAAGCTGTAAGTTTGTTGTAAGGTGTTAACTCATTTTTTATTTCTTCGCCAGAGATATTTGAAGTGGCTTGGTCTGGTATCGATGATAGTCATGATTAAGGGTCTGAAATTTCACTCTCTTACACTGTTTCTTAAATAAAGTTCTTAAGAATTTTGTTGCATTGATATTGTTTTTTTTTAGGATGCCAAAAAGGCTTGTGAAAGTTTAATGGTCATTGCCTTATCTGAGTCATTTGATTTGGAGTATAAAAATTTTAAAGATAATTTAAAATCTAGGGCAATTAGAGATTATGGATTTAATTTTGGTAATGAAGAGGTTTGTTAAATCTAAAATACTATTGATAATTCCTTGCTAATGAACTAATTTTATTGATATGGAAATGCTCTGGAATACTGTATATAGATTACATTTTTGTGACCATCACTTTTTATTGTTAAAATGTGAACTACGATTTGACAGTTGGTGAGGGCGACAGATCTGTATAAGAGAACAGAAGCTTTATCAAACAAGCGATATCATGTTCATATTTTAATTGTTTACAAATTTCTATTCTATTAATTATTCATTGCCAAAAGATCAAAAGATTTTTAAGACAAGTTTATTTTTATTTATGAGTCCAACTATGTATCACCCGATGGAAAGACTTGGTTTATTTGCACGTGTCAGTTCTAGATCTCTGTGTAAAATGTTCAATAACTACAGTTATTAATATTAGACCAAACTTTCGTTGCCTTTGTTTATTAGCTTTATTTTCGTAAAGCCCCTGGAACGTTCGTCAAATTAACCTTTTGACCCAACCTGATAAACACCGCGTCACAAAATGCCAGCGCTTGAGAAGGTTGAAAGCTGATTGGTTAAAGGAGACGTCATCGGGCTAAGTCAAAATTAATTTGAAGTTAAGTTGACGAACGTCAATGATCCTAATTGAAGTGGCTGTATTAAAATAAAAACTAATAAAAAACGGAAGTATACTATAATACTAATTATAATAATTAGACTGGAATAACTATTTTGTATACACAGAAATAAATGTGTACTATCTTCATTATTTTTGTAGCCAAGTGTGTTGTTAGCTGGTTTTTATGACGCTGTAGTGATATATGCGCACATTTTAAATGAAACATTAGTTGAAGGAAGCAATCCATTGAATGGCTCGGATATGTTTGGCAGAATGAAAAACCGAAATTTTCAAGGTTATATCATTGAATTTATTTATCTTTCTTTTCTTTCTGAGAAAATCATGTTCTTACAATCATCGGATTTATGCTCCATCTCTTAAGCAACAATAGTTTTGTTTTAAACATAGCTTTCACAAACAGTATTTGCAACCACAGCCAAAATCAGCACTAGCAGCTGTTAACACCATCATGAGTGGTCGAGGTTAGGTGCCGGATTTACGATACTGATGAAAATAGAAGAAGTTATTTGTGTCCAGATCCGTGTCTCGTGTATTCTCGTCTTCTATCATATAACTGTTTGATAATTCTAAACCATGTACCCCATGGAAACACGATCGTCGTCTATTCGCACTCTAAGGAACGAACGCTGACCACGGTGACGTTTTATTTTTGCTAGTCTGATTGTATTCGCCAGCTCATTCTAACCGTTTCTGAAACTGTATAATATTGTAGTTGTTTATTAATTGACCTCACAGAATCCATGCATGTGAAACGATGCTCATGGTTTCATTAATTAGAAGGATCTTTAGCTTAATCCCTGATAATTATAATGTAGGTATTGGTGGTAAAATATCGATCAATAATAATGGTGATAAATACACAGATTTTATTATATATGATTTACAGCCGGATACGGGGATATTTGAAGTAAGTATTAGATGATTATATGTTAAAAGTATTAGTATAGTCTGTTTCATATTAATGGAATTGTAAAATGTAATATGAAGTTCAATTCAAAAAGGATTTAGAATAGTTCAAATGTCATTGACATTGGTCATTTAAGATACGGTGTAAGTCAGCGAACCAAAAATGCCTTCTTTTCATTATATCAAAACAATATCAACCAATATGGTAACCCGAACAATAGATCGGTTTCATTCCGATGCCAAATCTAAGGGTAACGCGTACTAACGTAAAAAAGTTTTTTTTAAATGAGACAAAATCTACTCTTACAAGACGGTGCGGTACAAATAGCTCGATAACAAGTAATTGGTACCATTTTCTGGCAAAATATTTAATTTCACATTGAACTGAGTTTTGATATTTTTTCAAATATTTTTTTTGATTTTGTGTTTTTTGTGTATTAATTGCATTTAATAGCTTTTTTCTAATATAAACAATATGGTAAACGAACCTCGTAAGACACAAGCAAGCAATTACGAGATTAAGCTAAATTTGAACGGAGGATTCGTTATCAATTATTTTTCTTTTCGAGATAGGTACGTTGATGGAATTCAACTCGTCTTATTTCAGGTAATTGGTAGTTACGATGGAAAAACGAAGCAATATATACCAGATCCTGATAAGTCTATTCATTGGCCAAGTGGCAAAGGTCCTCCACGAGATGTACCACAATGTGGATTTAAATTAGACCTATGTGAAGCTGAAGGTATGCCAGTGGGTGTTTCCTATGATTCAGAAATAATTTCTATTCAGTGTTCCAGAATTCAGGTCCGTTCACTCTTAACGCAGTCGCCATTTACCATCGCCTGTGAATCCGAATCCGTTCGCCCCTAGTTCATGTTCGCCCTGATGTTTGCTAGCTCTTCTTTCGTTCGTTCTACCTGTGATAACTCAATGTATAAATTAAAAAAAAAATGTTGTCAAATTTATTCCCGACCATACCAGATTGATCCATTGAAGTGATAAATGACCTGGCAGATTACCGCCGGAAAGAAGTACACTGTACAAGTAATTGAATCTTTAAATAGTTCGGAAGTGATCAGATAGCTATTTTAATAAACAATATCTAATCGATCTCTTATAAAGATTGATATTGTTGTTTATTCTTTCAGATCAGTCAAGGTTGATGATAATCGGTTTGTCTTCCGGATTCTCAGCACTTCTTTTGATTACAACAGCTATAATGATCATTTGTTATGTGTGAGTATTTACATCGATATTGACCATCCAGTTTCCCTCGTTGTGAATCTAAATCGTTGCTAATAAAATATTTGTGTGTTGTTCCCTTTTGTATCTTGATGGCTAAATGAGAAAATGAATGATAAACTTTTCAGGGCCGTGCACGTTCAAGATCAATCCACACTTGGGGCAACCTTCATCAGCCCGCATGTACCTGGCACGAAAGATTTAAAACACTTTTTCTAAAACTAGAACTGACTCAGTTTGATGTAACCCAGAAATGATCCACGTTTTATGGATTACCATTAATATGATTGATTGTCGATTTATCCAATTAAAATTCTACTACCAATTGTATTCTTTCACTTCATTAAAACATTTCGGTCTAATGAAATTTTAAATTCAAGATTATTGTGAGGATTTAAATATTTAATTTGAATAATATAGTAACTATTGCAGCTATGAGTATTTTGACAACAGTTAGACTTGGGGCGAATGAATACAATTATTTTCTTTTCTGTATTGATATACAAAGTAGGTTGCTAGGCAAGTTAAATGCCAATTAGAATATCTATATTAGTACATAAAATTTTACAGACGATGGAAGAAGAATTCAGAGAAAGATATTTGGTGGTGGAAGATTCCGAGAGATGAATTGGTGTTGGTTAACCATGGGGGTTATAGTAATTCCTTTATATCATCTCATTCCAGGGTCGGTGTCATTCTGCTTTATTTTGTATCTGACTAAGACTTTTCCAAAAAACTAGTTAAATATATCACCTTATTATGTGTAATCGTTTGTTCTGATATATCCCGTAATCACGCATTCCCATAATGCTTTTTATTCTAAAAAATAGACGAAATAATCATAAAAAAGTCATTTCTGAAAGATAATGATGCAAGCTGATACATTAGAGTCACAAGATGAGTTCGTGCTCAAACAACTGGCTAATTTGATGCTGCCTTTGTTGTTTGTAATATCGTGTTACTTTTCAATAAGGATATATGATTTATGACTTTGATCAGACTATTTTGTGTTTCAGAGAAGTTCTTTAATGAGTGAAACCATGACAGGCACTGAAATTCACGTGGGCATAGCTAATTATAAGGTATACTTATATTTCATGTTTATAACTGAAGAAAGAAACGAAAACATTTTCATGCTGCTGAATCAAGGCTATCGATGATCATTTTATGGTGTAAATTTGTCTATAACACACTTTACAGTGTTTTTGAAATTATTTATACGTCAATTGAGTAACTATAGCATGTTCTGATAATAACACGCAATTAGATTTCATAGTCGAAGGCTGGCCAAGGGTATACCCATACCATAATACCATAGCTCATTTAAGGTCTGTATGGTCTTATTATGATTTATGCTTAGAAATTACCTAAAGGTGACCATAGTTCTATGAATTATGTACTTACAACATGTTGATGTTTATACATTATTTGTGTTATTACACAAATTATTGGTTTCATTCTTAGAATACATTTACATTTATTCTACACTTTTTTCATTGACCATTAGGGGGTCACCGTACAACTCCGGGAATTGGATATTAAAGAGGTTGCCGTAACTAGTAAATTACTGAAAGAATTTAAAGAGGTGTGTACAACATTTCTCCTGATAATGTATAGAGTAAGCAAAAGTCAATGTTTTATACTGTCCCGAAAAAAGTTGACTGGCTAACCTAATGGTTCGGGGTTATATTTCGGAATGGGTCGTGGTGATACGTATCAAACCGGTTTGCAGGTCGGGGGTGATGTTGAATAAGCGCCCAAAGTTCTGTTTGGACAATCAATCGCGGTTACGTGCTGGCGATCACAAGAAATGAACGCACATCTGGAGCTGGAAATAATGCTCGTAAACATTACGAGTGGTGTGGTGTGAGTGGTGTGACTGGGTCAAATATAAAATCTCGGTGGTTGCGGCAGCCTCGGGCAGTGGCTCAACTATCAGAGGGGCCACGGGCCAACCTGTTAGGCACAATGTAGGACAGTGGGGGAGGGGTCCCAACACTTTTAGTTGAGCCACAGGCGTAGAGCTGATACTTTGCTTTGCCATCATGTCCACTTGCCTAATAGATTGCAATTTGGACCTGTTGGTTTTCTCTCAGAGATTTGTTGACATTGAGTAAACATTCGATATCACCATTAAATCAAGATTACTCAATGAATAAACATTTTAATTTTCAGATTCGAGATATAAATCAAACTAACATAGCTAAAGTAATTGGAGCCTGTATAGAGACAAATTACAAGTGTATTGTTGTCGAGCACTGTTCAAAAGGAACACTGGAGGTACGAGATTACTTAAGTAGAACTGATTATCGTTTCTTTAGATTGCGTGCATTGTACAGTAATGCACATTAAGTATTTTATTTTCAGACTATTCTTCTACGGAAGAGGAAACGGATTGAAAGGCATACATACCAATTATAAGTAAAAATCGAACCCTTCAACATTTAAATAAAAATTCAATGTACTCATCGCTGCTTGATCAATAATCAGCAAAAAGGGTATCTCGACATCCAAATCCTTTTATATATAGACAGCTTTATGGAACAACAATCACTGGTTAAAGTTTTATGCAACGTTTCGACGTGTTTCCCCCGTCGTCCTCATGCACATGAGGGTATCTGGACATCCAAATCCTTTTATATTAGATAAGATATTCGCAATTTGTTTTAAAAGCTTACAGTTTTTTTAAACATTTTATTTTTGTATTTAAGGATGTCCTTGGAAGTACAGAAATAACACTCGATGCCCACTTCAAATTTTCCTTAGCAATCGATATAGCACAGGTAAAGACGTTATACAAGAATTTAAAACTTAAGACCATTCTTCCTGTTCCTTGTTATTCTGTCGGTGGAATATATACTGCCCACTCCCAAGATAGGGAAGCCAATGAGATTAAGACACTAAATACCGCAAGACCGATATGACTGAATTTTCACCATGTACCCTTTTTGTCTCCTTCAATACTACCAGTAATCGAGAAAGTACGATAGTCTATTGGAGAGAAATATCTATATTCAATATAGCAAACTAAAGTCAATTGGTGTATAACAAACTAACCTCTCGTCCATTGGGCGGGTTATTATTTAGTCTAATTTCAGATCAGGAAAGAAGAAAAAATTCCCTGCTTGTTGTTCAAGGGAGTTTTTGTTCAATCCTAGGCCAGTACATTTGGTAGCGTCAAACCCCTCTTCCCCGAAATCTTAAAATATTTATTCTTTGATCTTTTCTTTAAAAGCAAGGTGATTCTCTGTATGTTCAGGCGTCCTTTATTACTATTTTGCAATATTTATTAGCATAACTTTTATAATATTGTACACATTCTTTCAGGGAATGACTTTTATACATCAGAGTTCTATACATCATCACGGTAATTTATCTAGTATGGTTTGTTTAATAGATAATAGATTCTCTGTTAAAATAACAGATGTTGGATTACGATGTTTGTACAGCCGTATGAAAACAGACACTAGTAAACAGGAATATATTAATGGTAATTATGTATTAGGTCAAAGTAAATGATTCTTTACACAATAAATTTTTGCATATTATTGAAGGCAAATATTTGTCGTAATAAACACTTGTCATAATAAAACTTGCGAGCAGAACTTCAGTCCTGTATTGAACATTGAACTGCACTTCCATAACGTTCGAGTGCTGCTTAAATATACTTAGAAATTCACAGAATAAGAAACCAAAGCTAGTACCAATTCCGTATACGCACTTAAGTATATTTCTATTCTCTTAATATAAATATCTTTCATGTTTTCCAGGATGTTTATGGAAAGCACCAGAACATTTAAGAAATGATGATGTGTTTGGATCCAGAGAAGGAGATGTTTATAGCTTTGGTATTATTTTACAAGAAATCATCACCAGGGAGTCACCATTCTCGTTGGAAACATTAGATATTGGAGCCAAAGGTTCAATAATACTTCCTTTTATGCTACATCAAAAAAGGCCTACATAAGCATGGCAGACTGTGCAAATTATGTGACAATTTGCTTGGGTGCGTCGCAGACATGGTGGTCGAAACTTTTAATCTGGATCTTGAATGAGTGATCTTTCCTCAATATTCAAGTCTACCCAGCTGTAAATGAGCACGGATAATCTGTCTAAGATCGATGCCAAGCTAGGGCAAGGACTAGCTGGTAAAAATATCCTCGTGAACCTTTCAGAAAAAATGTCCTTGGTTTCTTTATTTTTGTAGCATTTGGTTTTGTAATGTATTAACACAGGCATAATAAAGTATACTGAAATTGTTCTTCCGCATGATCATCGAAACGTTTAACTAACATTTCATTCCCTGTAAATTTGCAGATGTAGTAATGAAAGTTAAAGAACATCACTATCCCCCTTTCCGTCCTAAAATTGACGTTCCGCCTAAATTAGTCGAGATGTTTGATCTTATGAGGCGGTGCTGGAGTGAAGACCCTAATGAACGGCCAGCATTCAATTCCATGGTGAAGGCACTCAAACAAATGACATCGTAAGTAAAATTATAAATTGTGATTGATATACTTTCTCGTTTGAAAAGTTCATTAGCTGGTGCCAATGTTTGCCAGTATGTTCTTTGGATTTAGTTTTGCGGTTCGGAACGTTAGTAATTAGTTTCTTATTTACTAAAGATTTGATAATGATATAACTAAGAGATCCTTTTTTACATCCAGAAGATGTAAACCAACAGTCACAGATTTCCATTCGTTTCCTGTCTGGCCTTTTCTACAGACAGTAAAACAAGTACCCGAGGAATTCAAATCTCGTGGAAGAAACCCCGCTAATGAAATGAAATAGACGTTTCATCTTACGTACAGATTTAGCTATTGTGATCGTCAGATGTCTGATATACCGTTGTTTTATTGATGAATCAAACGGGAATAATGCTAATATTTTTTTTATTGAAAGAAAATAAAGATTTTGTAACTTCTAGGAAATTTGGTGAATCAGGAAATCTTTTAGATAACTTATTAAAGCGAATGGAACTTTATGCTAATAATTTAGAAAAAATGGTGGATGAAAAAACCCAAGAAGTTAAAGAAGAAAAGAAAAGATCAGAAGAGCTTTTATACCAAATATTACCCAAGTACGTATTGTATTATGTCATACTTTGGAAAATTGGTTAAAACATGTTGAAGATTCTTGAGACCACTAGAACCAAAATAAGTTTTACTTGTGGGGATATGAACTTAAAGCACTCAGCAGATGTCAATGTAACTTACTAATGAGTTTTTTTGCTACTGCTTTGCTGTTTCTCAATTGCAAAAGATTTTTCATGCTTATTTGCAGTCAGTGTGGTACAAGATTTTACAGATCCATCTTCATAGATTTTACCACAGATAAGGACAAAAAAAAATCATTATTTTTTCCAGATCTGTAGCGGAAAGATTAAAATGTGGATTGAGAGTAGAGCCAGAAGCGTTTGATTGTATCACTATTTATTTTAGTGATATCTGTGGATTTACTACCATTTCTGCTAGATCGAAACCAATGGAGGTAGGGGAGGAATTATGAATACAGGATTTTACGTCATTTTGCACAATAATGTTGGAAGTAAAGCATATTGCTTCTTCGCAAATTGATTACTAGAGCACAATGTAACGTTCTTAGAGCCCTCCGTTTTAATCGACAGAAACGGTCATTGTCCAAAATAGTTAGAAATGACAGTTTGTTTCAGTTGTTATGTGGATCTTTAGAAACAAAATAGTTTTACATCCAATACAGAAGGTTGTCTATGAGAAACTTTTTCATTCTACAATTTTTGATATTGTGAGTTTTCAAACAAACCCAGAAGTTACAGATCATTTAATATCTGATCTATTTGCTTCAGGTAGTTGATTTGCTCAATGATTTATATTCATGTTTTGATGCTATTTTAGAAGAGTTTGATGTTTACAAGGTAAAGAACTTGTTTTCCATTATAATCCCAACATTCTATAAAAGACACAAATGTACAGATTTTTCTAGCATTTCAAATTATGCAGGGATGTGTTTCACAATATAATTCATAAAATTATGCAAATTTACATGTTAAAGTTTTCTTTTTCCATAGTAGTCTATTAATCGCCAAATATCCCAAGTTATCAAATCATTGTTACTTTCAGGTAGAAACTATTGGTGATGCCTATATGGTAGCTTCTGGTTTGCCACAAAGAAATGGACATAAACATGCTGAAGAAATAGCTAGAATGTCACTTGCCTTACTTAAAGCTATAGATTCATTTCGTATGAGACATTTACCTGATGAAAAACTTAAATTACGTATTGGTCTTCACTCAGGTATAAGGGCATAAAAAGTTATTTTTCAATCTATAATGGTACTGTCTCTCTGGGGTTCAATCGAAGCCTTATATTATACTTGCAGTTTTACGTTGAAACATGCAAAGTTATTGCCCTTAACCTAGCCAAAATGCACTAGTGAACGCGAAAGAAGATGCATTATTGACATTGAATTTTGAGTTCTTTGATGTGCTGCACTGTTGCTAAAAGATTTTGGCATATTTATCCCAAATTGGTATACTAGATACCGCAGCTATGTTCACATTACGCCATGGTTCAGCATATGTTGCAATTATCTGCACGGGCTTCCATTTGGTACAATAAACCTACGCTACTCTCGTACTACTTCAGTACTAAGCGTGCCATCTCGATATGTCAAGTGAACCATAGAATATTATTAGTCGGTGTAATCTGTCAATCGCTAATTGATTGATATAGGCTAGTCTGGAGCAATAACTCTCCAACTAATACATATTCCATTTAATCACAAAGACCAGACGCATATACAATATCTGTTTAACGGATATTAGCGTAGACGTGAAAGGTTATAGAGGAAACCCTTTAATGTTAATGCTAGAAATAACGTAGTCGAATTTCTAATAATAAAAAAATACTTTACGTTTTATTTAATACAAATTGTCTATTCCCATTTACACCACAATACATTATTGTTTTATTGGAAAAAGAATATCAAGCAATAAAAAAGATTTAAAGTCCCCTCATTTCGATATCAATGATTTTAAACGGTTTGGTTTGGCTAGAATAACAGTTTTATGTAGGTTTTACTAGTCCCAAATAATCACACTCTTGTAGTCGGTGCTACATGCATTAATAATTGTCATTTTATACTGTAGGACCTGTCAGTGCTTGTGTTCTAGACGTTAATAATTACCATTTTATACTATAGGGCCTGCCTGAGCTGGTGTTGTAGACGTTAAAATTGTCATTTTATACTACAGGGCCTGTGTGTGCTGGTGTTGTAGGGGTCAAAATGCCGAGATATTGTTTATTTGGTGATACAGTTAATACAGCGTCTAGAATGGAATCACATGGTGAAGGTACGCACCATCAAATTGAACATTACAAGTCAATGGTGCTTAAAGAAAAACAACTTGATATTAATCAACTAATAAAGCCAAATTACCAAGTTTTTGAAAACTGTATTCATCAGAGGATGTCGGAATAACAATAATGATATCCATACGATATAAACCTTAGAACTTCTTATATATTCAAGGATGCAGATTGCTCGACGGCGTTTTCAGTTTCCGAATCGGACGTCAATTGTCATCGACTAACCAATAAGCTCAACTTTGAGATCGAGCTCATAGCCTTAACTTTACAATGTGAGCTTCAACTCTTGCGTTTTGTCAACTATCATCATCATTATTTTTTACAGGTCTGAAAATCCACATGAGCGAACCTACGACCAATATTTTAAAGAAATATACTTCTTTAAACATAGAGAAACGTGGAAATATTGAAATAAAGGTCAGTTTTAAGTATGTGTTCACATTCGTGTAGTCAAAATGATTAAAGGGAAATAACAAATTTATATTTGTAACGATTTAATCCACATTATAAGGACTCACTCCACTAATTCATTTGCCATCTCTTCCCATTTTGAAACGCGAAATTCAACCTTTTACAACTTTTTAAAGAAATCTCGTTGAAAGCTTTCCAATATGTCAAATGAAAGTCTGACTATCTCACCAAATCTTAAAGATAATGCAATTTCAGACCTCAAATTCCAAATCTAGACCAAAAATTACCCAAAAATAGGCATGCAAAAACCCCGAAAGGGAGAGAGAAAGAAGATTTCTAAAAATAGCCTGGACTATACAATCATTTGAATAAAATGTTTTAGTGGAGTGAGTCCATAAGTTACGAAGTGCGCTTCGCAAGTTGGCACACGAGATACGGGTCAAAGCATGTGGAAACGATTGATTCATCCTATTTCATTAGATAGTAGAAAAATCGTAACCACTAAGGGATCAAAACAAGGTGCGGAAACGAATCGATTCTTCATTTTGATTCGCTAAATTCTCAGAACCAGACGCCATACTTTCGTATGAGATTACATTTTGCATTATATCAATTAACTTTGAACCATATTGCAGTTTGTTTTACCAGCAGTACCCACACCAATGTCAACCTTGTCATATTTGTTGTATTGACAGGGCAAAGGTTTCATGACAACGTATTGGTTATTGGATGGTTGCAAGACAACAGAAACACATTCCATTACATCATAAGATTTGATAAACAAAATTATAACCCAGCATTAGTTAGATATGACCAATTATCATAAACTTAAACTCATCATTCAATTCTCTGTACTTCCAAGCCTAAGGCAACATATTTTTTCTCAATTTTGTGTTACAGGATTTGTGAAAAAATCGATTTTTCTTCTTGACTCTGAAATGTTCCAGTACCGGTTGAAAATCCTATTTTTTTTTTGTGTCAAATTTGATTAATTGGTACCTCTAATGAAATATCATGTATTCGTAATCATATCATTATGTTCTTATGGCATTTTAACCAATCATAAATGTCCATGTATGTACTGTCTGGATAAACAAAAAGGACTTTTTGACCTATCTTGATTGGTCACTCATTGGAATTCTACTGGTAATTCTTTTCTAATTTAGCTAATTATGAATTAATTATGGATGTGTGAGACAAACTGGTATGTTTGCAAGTCATTAGAACACCTCTACTTTCTATTCATATAAGTATTAACATTTTATTTTCAAAAATGAAAATAAGGGAACCCATATTTAAGCATAATTATAATGTACAGTGTTACTAAATGGAAAATTATGAAGGCTTCGCATTAATAATTTTCTATCACACTGAAAATCAAGTAAGAAATAAAATGATTTATGACATAAAAATTTCCGACATTAAGTGACTCTTATCTTATCAAATGTGATTTCTCCTCATAAATAGCACGCTAAAAAAAGGTTCTTTTGTCGTAGGTCTACATTATATTGAGGGATCGTTGGTTGGTAGTAATTTTCCAATAATGAAATTACTAGCTCTCCTTTTTGGAAGGCGTGAACATAGATCAGTTCACATCACACTTGCCGGAGTAGCTTCCGTCTCGGAGCTTTACGATATACATGTTTACTGGCTGTTATATCTATCAGAATATTATATTATATATATTGATTAACTTCAGAATAAATGCTATCAAAATACATAATATATGTTGTTTCTTTTAAGACAACACTGTTACAACGAGACTTTAACTTCAATACCGTGTTTAATGCAAATTTATCTTTTTACAGTTGGTCCATTTTAAGCGAGTCTCAACAGTTTCTTGCACTTCAGGAAAAGTTTGAAATATCCGTAATAATACTGCTGCCATAAATGTTAAAGCCATTGAAAAGACGTCCAAGTTGAAGATTGTATTTACATCTTAAGATTTGTCAGAGCTAAGACGTAGTCATAAGATGGATTATGCAACGACCAAGCTGTGGGAAATGTATTCTGGGGACATTTGTCCTTATATAAGCAATTATCTATAAGTGGCTGTAGTCGATCATGTTCAACATGATATTTAAATTGACTTATAAATCATTTCTTAATTATCATTTAACACAGTAATAACTATGATCATTTTATAAAACACATAATAACAGACTTGAGTTCAAACACCTTAACTGATGAGGGGGGTGATGTCAAACTGAGTACAGAAAAGGCAGAAGTTAAAGACCTAATAAACGACAGAGTAACTTGATTTGGAAAATAAATCGACTCAGTAACTCGATAGTCGGATAAATAAGTAGACAAAACGGAATATTCGAGTTTTCAAGCAACAAAGTCAATTTTAGAGCTGTCAAATTTTCTTTAATTCAAGTCAACAAATGTGTTAACAAAGACCAAATACTATTGGTTTATGATACACAATATATCAAACTAAGTAAGTTATGCGCTTTCTGTGATAGAGAACTTGCATAATTAGAGAATTTAATCATTGATTCGTATTATATTAAGGTTTAAAAAAACATTTTCATGTTGGTAGTTATGTTTTAATAACTATGAGACTTGTATGTAATTATGTCATGTGCAGCTTTCATTACAATTACTGTCTCTTTTATAACCTTGACCTAAATAATCTGTATTAAATTTGAAATAAACAATTATGTTTTTTTTTTAAAATTTTTAATGAGATGCATTCTGTGCAAAAACTGTGAAAATTAATTTGAAATCATCGATTTTTAGAAATGAAATGAAGTCACGCCTCCAAAGATTGCGTGTAGAGGACAGTTTTGGTTTCTATCAGCATAATCAATAAAGCTCTGTTCATTTTCATTGGAAGTTAAAAGTGATTATTGATATACGAATTTATGGATTATAAAGCCATTTGCCAGAAATGAAGGATATTAAACTTGAAATTCATAATCTTCGAGATCTGACTTTTGTTTTATCTGGACAAGTATGGAAGTGATAAGGCTGATATTTTTAATCCTAAATTTTGTTTGTGGCAATTCTAGATTCCAAGCCACCATTTGTTCCATTATTGTCAAGAATACGCCTCTAGCATTTGATATATTGAAATCAGGGCCAGCGTTAGATATGGCTTTGGAATATGTAAAAGAGAAATACAATGATACAATAGATTTTAAATATGTTTATCGTGATGGTGGTCGAATCTGTGGACCAGCTAAAGCAGCTCATGCAGCTTCTGAAGTTTACTACAGCGAAAATGTTACTGTGTTTATTGGACCAGGTATGATTCTTTTAGTGTCACCTTTACCAAACGTGGGAGTTTTTTTTCAGAGAATTACTGTTATAGTCGGGGAATGCTTGTGGCAGCATGATAGCTCGTGATGTGATTTTTTGTTTTGCACAGTCCACATGAGAGGACTCGAGATGATTTGGATTAGCCCACCTTCCACATTTGATATTGACGGAAAAGGTCGTTCTGCAGTGTCATGATTCATGTCATTCAAGTAGTACTCTATAGATCATTTATAAATATGTTTTATAACCACTTGTCAATTTAGGCTTCTTGTGTCTAATTCGTGCAAAGGTTGTAGGTGTTATGCTTAATTTCGTTGAGTTCACTCAGAACGAAATTTAATTACATTATTTGCTTTACGTAATATAAAGCCAGGGATGAAAACCGCATTTTAATACTGAACGTGCAAACAGTAAGACAATCGATTGCGAATTTTCACTTTAAATAACATAATATTGTTGTTATTAGCATAACTGCGATAGAAGTATTTCTGTTATATTTGAACAAACTGGGTGTGTATTAAAACTATAGACAATCTGACTCCACTCAATGTCAGGAAGGAAATCAGAGATATAATCCTGATTATTGTATGCAATTAACATTGATATTAAAAACGTATAAATCAATATATTTGTATTTTTAACATATAAAACGGTGTATCGTTTTGAACCACAAAAACGTGATGTAAATGAACTTTAATCTAGCTCAGTTTGCGTATGACAAAAATCATATCTCGCGTGCATTACTTACAATACTTACATGTCAGTTTTTGCTCAAGAACAACCTTAGTGGTTGTTGATATTATACCAGAGTTTGTTAAGGTAAAAATTTTCCAATAAAGCTGTTTGCACTAGCATTATCCTCAATCATAGGTTAGGTGAATGGATTTTATTCAGCGTTTCTGATTTCCTGGTAAAAATTATTTTGCAATCCTGATTAGTTTCCCACGCTTCCGATGCAAAATTACGGTTGCTTTTAAGCAGAATTTTGCACAATTTTACTCAATCATAGTGTTGCTGAATGGATTTTATTAAGCGTTTCTGATTTCCTAGCAAAAATATTTTTTATCCTGAACAGTTTCTCATCACAAAAATTACGGTTGCTTTTAAGTAGATCAGAAGCACTTGCCGAATACTGAAACTCGTCTATTTGTACAATATAATAAATTTGCACAATCAACCTTTTCAGCGTGTAGTTTGGCAGTGGAGCAAATGGCATATATGGCAACTATATGGAACATACCGGTTATAACACCCAGTGGAACCTCTGGAATTCTGGCAGACAAAGAGGCCTTTCCCATTCTGATAAGAATTGCATTTGGGATGCAGGAATTTGCTGCTTTGTATTTAAAACTGTTTAAGCTATATTCATGGAGACACGTTGCGCTGTTATACGAAAGTGATGTCAGTTTTAACAAGATAATTGGTGGAACATTCTATGAAGCATTTAGAACCTCTAGACTGTCGTTGGTTCATTTCCAGATCAGCAAAGACATGACTTTTGAAGAAAGTCGACACGTATTACGGAAGGCAAACGAGAATGCCCGAGGTATTCATTTATATTTTGAATATTTAGAGAACATCTAGAAAGATACAGTGGTATCAACGAGCACTTTTACTGAACATGCGACGTAATGAATTGCACCGTAAATCGCCACATATTTCAAACTTTGGCTTAATTTAGCATAATTTTAAATTCGTTTGAGGAATGCATCATTTCGAAATCATCAGAACATTCCAAAAATAAGAGTAATATTAAAATTAAAGAACGAAATAAAATCGAGGGAATAACATCATGTATTCTTTCCAGTGTTTGTGTTGTTAGCGACAACTAAAACAATACGTAAACTGATGCTGGCAGCTCATAGCTTACAATATACCAATGGTGACCATGTTTTCATAGCAACTTATCCCGTATATGAGAAAATGAACATTTGGTACAAAAATGATGAAAATGATTCGGTAAGATCGATCTACATTCAGGTGAAAGCACAACAAGATGAGCATCTGATGTATGAAGTTTTGCATTGAACTTGCATTTCCAAGATCGCCACAGCTGGTGACCTTTATAAACTGCCATAATGTGATGTCAAAACACAAAAAATGTAAATATATGAAGTTCGCGAAATGCTGGCAAAAATTGTCAAATAAAAGGTGAATCTTCATATCTTAAAATAGTCAAAACAAAAAGTAAATCTTCGAAGAAATTCAATAAATGCAGACAAAACAGAGTGATTCTCCCAAGAAACAGTCAAAACAAAAGAATTTTGGTCCAAATTATTTAAATGAATTATAATCTTCTCCCTGTTTAATTTCAGATTGCAATGGAGGCTGCCCAAAGTTTGTTGTTAGTAAACCTTGAACAGAAGTTTGATTCTGAATATATTCAGTTCAATGATGAATTAGTATCGAGATCATATATTGACTATGGTTTTGACTATGGCGATATTGAGGTACATTTTATGTTATTTTCAGTTGAATCCATCCGAGAGAGAACATTACCAAGAGGTTTTGGCTAAGGATAGGAAAGATCCTCGAAACCCATGACAGTATTATTGTATATATGAAGTAATTTCAAAAGTATCGGTTGTGTTAATTTAAACGTCGATTTGTTGTTATTCATATTTATAACAATGATCAATGTTTGGGTGAGGTAAAATAATCCGTACGATCATGTTTTACGATTTAATTCTGGGTAGAACAATAGCAATAGATTTCATTTCTATCGATTATTAGCAATATATATATGGTCCACTATGTCTGCGAAGAATATGACCTTCAGAATTTTATGAAGTATATGACATGAATCAAATAACTCGTGAAGTTAGTGCAGTTGACCTAACTTTTATCAATACTGAACATTGATTATTAATCAATTACAGTTGATATTTATCATTCTTCTTGAATTTAACGAGTGGTTGCCGAGAAGATACACACACTGTAAACTATTTCAAGATTGTACCTTTAAACTTTGCTATATATAGCTTGAGCTATTTGTCCTTAAGATCCTCGAATGAATAATATTTTGTAACAAATTTCAGAAGGTGCGCTATGCCATAAGTGCACCAATATCATGACGTCAAGACAGTATCGCAATCCAAATTACACCACGGTATTGAACTTGCCCAGGAAGTGATTATGATGGGATATATTCTTTACAACAATATACTATTGTGATCATTTTGAATACCATTACTGAAATATACCATTCAATAAAATAAAAAACAAAGACATCTTATGATCTTAGAAACTGTGCCTGATTTGTGCAATAAATCATTTCATTAAAATATGATCATAATCGATCAAGTTTAGCAAGGTGGAAATGATAACTATTGGTAAAGCTAAATTGCAGCCATCCATATAAGTTCTAAACTTCGATGTCTGGTCCCGTTTATTTACTGAAATAAAAAACGTATCTTGAAAGTGTTAACTATACTGTTTGCTGAAGCATTTACATTTACGCGATTAACAATGGCATTAGAAATAATGCACGTAAAACAATGTTAGTCACCACGGAATGGTTTACGTAATTATGATTTAACACAATTTTTTGCATAACACACTTGTCTGCCGGATGTCCTATTTCCAATGACTGTCATTCTGGAAATTGCAATGTCTCGAAATATGGCCATTTGAAAATATACCTTTTATATACAAGGTGTGATTATGTATGTGTATCTTCTTAACTTACTTTGCAACTACAAATAGATATCTCGGTTGTCACACAACGTATTTCCTCGGGCTATTGATTTCAGGACAGATTATGAAATACCCTTTAGAAAGAGAGTGGAAATTAAACCGTTGGTGGTCAGTCAAGACCAATATTTAATATATTTTAATATTTTCATTATCTAATATAACCGAGAGTAATAGACATTTATTAAATGTATTTAATCAAAAAAGTATTACTGAAACGACCATGTATTACAATTATGACCACTTGATTCCTGAGGATCATGTCTATCAGCTGATCCTTAGCACATTTTACCTTGGGCTAAACCTTTTGGTCGTGTTCTTCCCTCGATTACAGCTGGTAGGACTTGGCATAGGATATACATCAACAAAAATTAGAATCCATGTCCATCATGTGGGTGACGATAATAATAAGCTGTGGCGAGCTTCCGAAACCTTCCTTCTATTATAAACAATGCCGTTGGTGAAGAAGTATAAAGCATTGTTTGAATCATACTAAAACAAATCACCAAGATTCAAATTCTGAAACGACATCCTCCCTGAAATTAATTTAGTTCACTGAAACATGGTGACCAAGCATTACGTAAGCAGGGACATTGATGATGTATCGACAATAAACGTTCTGTTTTGCTTATACTGACTGTGATGATTTATCATGAATAACATCTCCTATTTTAAAGCCAAATATACTGTTACCAAGATTCTATGATGCTGTACTTATATATGCCGAAATCTTGAATGAGACTCTAGTAGAAGGTGGTGATCCTTTAGATGGATTAGCTATTGTTACAAAGATGAAAAATAGAACATTTCATGGTAATTTAATTTACATGTATTATTTTCCTATAACTATAGTGTTTTGGGCAAAGTTTAATGTTTGAAGACTATGCGTGGTAAATATTCTCATGTTTAAACTTCAGAAAATTTGTCTCATTCACTGATGATGACAATGTAGATTGTTGAAACGTGTGTAATAAAACTAATGAGTAGTATACCATACAATTGTGTTATATAAACTGAATTATTGGTTTTGTTATGTTATTTTTGAAGGAAAAAGTGGTCGAATATCTATCAATGCCAATGGTGATAGATATACAGATTTAGTTTTGTATGATATGACACTGCCAGATATGGGCGCATTTGAGGTTATCTGATTTTGAGTTTTTACGTAGTCATTCTATCATTGTGTCATTTTATCCACTGCTGTCTACATTTCACTATTTCTTCCAATGCAGAGAGCATTCTCCACACTGACTGTATAGTCAATCAATCAATATTCGACTGAATAGTTCCAAGTCTACAAGACCTTCGCCCTGTATTGTCTCTATTGCACCAATGTTCATGGATACAAATTTCTCAAATCTGTTGGCCAAAGTCCTTCAATTCACAAATAAAGAGTTGGAAATATACATGTATTACGAATAATATTGGAAATTAACTAAGGAAATCCGCCATTGGGATGCAGAGAGTGCCCACATTAATAAAATTAAGTTCCTTATTTCTTCTGGTAGTCCTAATTATGTTTCTATGTTTCATATTAAGATTGTTGGGTTTTATGATGGTAAGCTACAAGAATATACACCAAATTATTATAAGAAGATTCAATGGCCTGGTGATAAAGGACCACCACCTGATATACCAGAATGCGGTTTTAGAGACGACACTTGTCCACAACAAGGTAAAGCCACATCTAGTAGATATCTGTCCATTAGAAGACATTGTTTTTTCAAAATGTTACATGAAAATATTTCATGAAATTTGCAACTAGCCGACAGTCAATTTCATATTTGATATTAAGTGCCTCTTGATGATTGGTGTTTTTCTGTTGAAGTAGTTCTGTTCTGTAGAATGAAAAATGTCATAATGTAATTACATCTATTTAAAAGCTTTTAAAGAATATCAACATGAAATCATGAATGCAGATTTTGATTTCATCTGATTTTCGTATCGTATTCTTCCGGTGAAAAACTCCTTCCACGATCTGAGAAAATTACTGCTTAAATTACAGTTCAGTTGACGTTCGGTCAAAAGGCATCATTTCATCAGCTGATCATAATGAATTAAAGTATGCTGACAATGCAATCTTTTGTATAAAATATCCCAGAATTCCTAACGTGGTAGAAAGAGTTTTAACGCATCAGAGCTTTTTTTCCTACGATTATTTTGGCAAATGAAGTAAAGTATGGAACAATTACATAACGAACATTTAACTTTAATCAGATTGGGGTTTATTTACAATATTTTCAGGATTGTCGAAGGTCTTTGTTATAAGCCTCTCGTCGTGTTTTGGAGCTCTTGCAGTGATGACGTTCATAATTGGTATATTATGTTACAGGTATGATTCTTTATAAACTTCATTGAGCATATAAATATATTAATATATTTCCAAGGGTATATTGTAAATTTTCTGTTAGACATTGGCTGCTCCTCTTCGGAATGATGATCAGAAGAACGAGAATAGGCCACTGCCAATGTATTATAGCATAAAATATGTCGTCAGCATCTGAACCCGCATAGAATTAAAAAAACGTTGGCTGTGGCCCGTCCCATTCCAAACTTCTGCAGCCGCCACTGGATCACCTAAACGTTATAATATTTGACAAGGAAATTAAACAATATTGCTCTTTCATAAAAGACGATGGCGAGGTAATGCCAGACAAGACTTATGGTGGTGGAAAATACAGCTAGAAGAACTCATCTTTGATAAAAGAACACAAAACGGCTCGTCAATATCTTTTATGGGACGGGTAAGTATTTACATTGTCTGTTGTCAAGAGGATATGGATGGACCAAGTAATATTGCTCGTGATTATGGTGGTGGATGTTTTGGTCAAGAGAGGGCTACTATCGGTTGAAATATAATTTGGCTCTTGGTATGTCTTTTGTGCTTAAGGGAATAAGTGTTCATCATGGTTTATGTCTTATTTATTTACAGAGAGCTTCGTTAAAGAGTGAAATTAACAACTTCTCAGATGTTCATGTTGGTATAGCTTTATACAAGGTAATTTTCAATTATGATAACAATATCACGGATATTTATTTAGTAGATGAGAATCGATTGTTTTGCATGTTTAGAAGGTAGATTAGCTTAGTTTATGTCTAGTTAATTAACTACAATCGTTATAATCAGAATATACATATCGCCAGGCAAAATTAATAAATGGGTATATTCGTTTCAACTACAGTGACCAAAAGTAAATTGACAATAAAGGACATACAGTGTTCCTTTTGAAAGTCACCACGATTTCAAATAAGTGGTTATGGAACAATTGGATTTATGACTAATTACTTGTTATTTTGCCCATTTCCACCTCACCGCTCTCCCTTTACATCAGATTAATTATTTTTAGGGTATAACAGTTCAAGTAAGAGAATTGAACGTGAGCGATATTCCAATCACAAACCAACTACTCAATGAATTTAAGGAGGTATAGCTTAAAACCACGTTATAATTATTATATTCTGCAAATATTAAAATTCCAAATGAGATATACCTTGGATGTAAAATTATCATTCACCTTTCATGCACACAATCTGGAAATGCGCACATGTCGAGTTTATTTATTGCAGATTCGAGATATTAACCAGAATAACATCGTTAAGGTGTTTGGAGCCTGTTTTCATCCCATTTCTTCGTTTCTGGTTATAGAACATTGTTCAAAGGGTACACTACAGGTTTGTTACAATTTCCATATTATGTAAGGTTGATCATATACATGTAAATGTATCGATAATATCAGAGGCTGTTCCATTGTACTAATGTATGCTTTCAGAGTTTTCTGTAAAATTTAACTTTTCTTCCTCATAATTTTTTTTTGTGAATTCTGTGATTATTTACAACTTTGAAAATTCTCTTATTATGTACAATTTATGTACAATTTTGTAAATTCTCTCATTATGAACAATTCATTGCAATTTTACGAATTCTCTCATAATGTACAATTTATATGCAATGTTGTTAATTGTCTAATTATGTACAATTTATTACAATTTTATAAATTCTCTTTTATTTATGTACAATTTTGTAAATCTTGAATATTGTAAATTTTCTGATCATGTGCAATTTTGTGAATCTCTGATTATGTAAAATTAAAACCTTCAAGGTCTATACTTTACTTCTAATTTCGATTAATTGAGAACATGCTATTATGATTCTTTTACTCACTACTTTTCTCGAACACAATATCGATATATGTATGGTAATATTTGTGTGTGAAAATATTGGCATTTAAATTATAATCTTTAAATTAGTTCAGTCAAGTTCATATATTGACAAAGTTGAGAAATCGATGTTTATACTTTGTTATTAGGATGTAGTGGGAAATACCGAAATCAAACTCGATGCACATTTTAAATTTTCTTTGGCTATAGATATTGCCCAGGTATGTTCGTCTTTTTTCTATTTTTCCTATAGTATGACAATAATGTCACAACCCCTTGATATTCCGCGTGTCATGTAACAAAGACAACCTGTCTTAGATGAAGGTTTTGCTTCATCATTGTTGTATACATACATCTAACTTAGTTGATAAGATTATAAAAATAACGGATATATTTAATGAATACTAATATATGATGCCAATGTTTTGATCCTGCACTTGTAGTTGCTGTTTTTATATCATTTCAGGGAATGACTTTTATACATCAGAGTTCTATACATCATCACGGTAATTTATCTAGTATGGTTTGTTTAATAGATAATAGATTCTCTGTTAAAATAACAGATGTGGGGTTGAGATATTTGTATAGCTATATCAAAAAGGACAAGCTATCTCAGGAATATATTAATGGTAAATGCAATTATTTCACAAAGTTTGTCGCTAAATGACATATTGAACTTTGTCTTCCCCCACCTTTATTTCTAAAGGGTATTACAAGTTATAACCTTGTCTAATCCCTTAGGAACACTTGATGAGCATTTTCGACTGTACTGGCACCTCTGGCAGCGAGAGCACCTAGACACTGTGATTTGTTCAACAACCTTCATAACAGTAAATTAATTTAAGGACAGAGTTAGGTTATCAAGTTTAAAAAACCAATGACGATGTAAATGGCGATATACTTGCCATAAACCTGTTCTAAAGTCAGTCGATGGCAATATCAAGTTTTGAACTAATATAACTAGACATTGTTCAAATGCATTCTAAAAATACCAGATAAACTTAAACATTTCTGCAAATTTACGCTTTGCCCATGCAGAAGTGATATACATCTTCTTTCTTTGGAGTATTGTCATAGGGAATGATAAAGTTACTCGAAAATCATTCTTCTTCTGCTCAGAATGTCTATGGAAAGCGCCAGAACATTTAAGAAATGATGATATATTTGGATCTAGAGAAGGGGATGTTTATAGTTTTGGTATTATTTTACAAGAAATCTTGACTCGAGATTCGCCCTTCTCCTTAGAGACATCTGAACTTGGTGCTAAAGGTACGTACACATTTACTTAGTTGCATATCACATGTGCGTAGAACTCCCTTTAATCTATAACTGTTACGTTGATCGATAAAACTGGTTTCCAACTCTAAAAGAATAGCAATAATGTAAAATCTATATTTTGATTTCATATCTTCTCGCAGATGTCTTAATGAAAGTGAAAGAAAATAGTGGTGAGCCATTTCGGCCAAAAGTAGATCATGTATCACCTAATACATCTGATATGTTAACCCTTATGAAGAAATGTTGGCAGGAAGATCCCCATAGCCGACCTATATTTTCATCTATAGTAAAGGAACTAAAACATATGACATCGTAAGTCTTATTTGCTAATTATGAATGAATTCTTCTGGTGCCACTTAAAACATGATTGCTCATTGTTGCCGATGTTTGTAACGTCTTATCATACTATAACTCTTGTGATCAGTTCCCTTCCTCGGACTGTTAATGTTCAATATAAATATTTCCCCGGTTACCTCCCTTGAACTTTAGTCTGGCAAGTCAATTGTTTGTTTGTTTTGTTTTTGTGACTTCATGTTTCTATTTAGCAGCAATGCCGGATGGTATATGCTTACTTTTCTGGACACTCGATCTCATTATGACATACTACATCATGATTGATATTCTTCCTCATGTAAAAACTTTATTAGTTGCTGCCAATGTTTTGTCAATATATTGTTTTGGATTTCGTGTTCGGTTTTAGGTTCCAATCAAACTACGTAGAGCACAAAATTATTACGGTTAATCATGAAAAGAGCGGCCGTGTCTATATGGTTTTTGGGGTTTTTTTTTCGTGTCACATAATCCTAATGATTTATATTCATTGATAATGTAGAACGTTTGGAAATAGTGGAAATCTCTTAGATAACCTTCTCAGGCGTATGGAATTATATGCCAATAATTTAGAAAAGATGGTGGATGAGAAAACACTAGAATTAAACGAAGAGAAGAAGCGTTCAGAGGAGCTGCTATATCAAATTTTACCTAGGTTTGTATTACATCGACCTGGAAATATATATAAATAAGTGCCCGTGATAGGTATTTTCCTGAAATTTGTTTCCTAGAAACCAATAAATCGCCAGATTATCCCGCCATTGGTACCACCTTTCTAGTAACCACCAAACTATTTACTGACTATGAATCTCCCGATGTACAACTCTGGACACATCTACTTTGACATCACTTCTTTTGCCTTCATTTATTAGATATAGTAATATCTAGCTCTTCCAATAGTAATTTTCTTGTAGATGGAAAATTGTTCGCTTTGTTGCAGATCTGTAGCAGAAAGATTAAAACGTGGATTGAGAGTAGAACCAGAAGCGTTTGATTGTATCACTATTTATTTTAGTGATATCTGTGGATTTACTACCATTTCTGCCAGATCGAAACCAATGGAGGTAAGCCAACAAATTCATAATATATGGAAGGTAAATACTAGGATTTGTAAAATCTGTGTGCTTTTGTATGGGTTTTGTGGATCATCAGCCATCTTAATTCGCTTTTACATCCTCAGCGTAGCCATATATACATTTCAGTTTCAAGATGTTATTTCAGGTTGTCAATCTACTTAATGATTTATATTCCTGTTTTGATGATATTTTAGAAGGCTTTGATGTTTACAAGGTTAGTGAAATTATATTTATCGACTGGTGTGAATCAGAAAAAGCTTCTGTCAAGTTAATAACAAATGGATCATGAAGTTAATGCTGAATAAGAAGCAAGGATTTTCCCGATACTTCGTACCCATTACAGCTGCATGGGTCGAATGTTTACTGTGTGGAGAATCACTATGTCCTTCTTTGTATATTTTCTTCTTTTTAGTAAATAGGTTTCAAGAAATATAATGACTGGAGAAAAATTTTCAGGGAAAAGAGAATTATGCTGATGTATCTTATTTTTATAATGTATACAACTGGATTGATTTCTGATTCAGGTAGAAACTATTGGTGATGCCTATATGGTAGCTTCTGGTTTACCACAAAGAAATGGACATAAACATGCTGAAGAAATAGCTAGAATGTCACTTGCCTTACTTAAAGCTATAGATTCATTTCGTATGAGACATTTACCTGATGAAAAACTTAAATTACGTATTGGTCTTCACTCAGGTATGACTCTAATGTATACAGAATAAGGAATAATTTAAATCGTAAGTGCTTCTACAAGGTCGAGCAAAACAAAACACACATGTTATATATGCAAGTATGTCATTCTATACTACAGGGCCTGTCTGTGCTGGTGTTGTAGGGGTCAAAATGCCGAGATATTGTTTATTTGGTGATACAGTTAATACAGCGTCTAGAATGGAATCACATGGTGAAGGTAAGTAGGTCTGAATCTCCCTTAATTGAGCCAGTTGTTCTGTACCTTATCGTAATAGGGCAACAGCAAACAGTGGACAAAATTTAGTTATTGTGTTATATATAAGATATATATTCTTTGACAAATGTGGAAATTGTCTATGGTATATCATTGTGTAACCAATTGTTAAGTATAAGGGCAAAACATCCGCCAATAAAATTTAATACTACTGCTATAATGGAGGTTTGGGAATGGCAGTGCTCTTCAAGAAGTAACTTTTTTCTCATTTTAGGTTTGAAAATTCACATGAGCGAATCAACAAATAAAATTTTACAACAAAACAATTTCTTTGAAATTGTAAAACGAGGAGATATTGAAATAAAGGTAATGAATACTTCAGAATACTGTTAAATTAATAACTTATAACAGCCTTCGTATCGTAAAGATCCAGACCAAAATTTTATGGAAAATGCCAATTCTGATTTGGACA
>NW_008707266.1:342534-342769 GCF_000327385.1 Lottia gigantea | reverse complement strand
TCTACAAATTGGGATTACAGTTGTCAAAACGAATATGACAAAACAAAATCTGATATCAATCGGTCCTAATTTTGAACGCATTGGATATTTAGATGTCAATTTATATCGGACCGATTTTTAAAATATGTGGGATAATATGTTTTGATTCAAAATTATTTCACTCTGGGCTCTATGCAACAATCCCAAAGACACTTTTCGTGACTCGCTTTTGTGTTTTGAAGTTAGTACGCCTTTC